>NC_084736.1:48197285-48377285 GCF_033978785.1 Entelurus aequoreus
ACTGCGAAACATGGTGGTAAGTCCGACAGTTGTTGCGTTCACTTCACCCAAAATACAACGATTGCTGTGTGGGACAAAGCATATTTTGCAAAAAGTTCCTTTGAAAGATTCTTCTGATGAAGGGACTCACAAGCAGCGATCGCCCCATCTTAGCGTCACCACATGACTCTGCAGCGTCAGCGACAAGTCGATCCACGAGCTTTGCACCGACTGCATGGCCTTATGGTACTGCTGGGGGTCGCCAGCTCCCATCACATACACCCATTTTCCAAATATCTGAAAGGGAAGCAAAATCACAATTGTTTTGTCGTTGTTGTGCTTTGCAGAATGGCTCAAAAAACCGGTCTGATATCAGCCAAAAAACAAGTATCGGATGATATCGCTATACGCGCCGATACAGGGAGTCCTGCAACTTGTTTACTTGTGCAAGTTATATGCTATTCATGTTAGCATAGCATTTAACATTGCTAGCAATTAGCGCGCTAGTTGCCAGCGAGCTACTAGCGTTGCTATCCTGTTGTATTTGAACATCTAAGTGATGCACAATAACAAGGTACCTATAGGACCAGTTGTATTTAAAACATACTTTTATACAGGATATGTATTAACTCAATCAGTTTGGGGTCCTTTGCCTAGGAGCTTGCTGCACAGCTACACAGCAGCTAAGCACAAAATAGCACGCTAGCTAGACACACATAAGTGTCCTTAATTTAACAATATCGCAGTCTAAAAGATAATTATCAATATAAACAAACAATAAATAATCATAGTTGCATATTAGCGATGCAAAATATTTGAAAGTGTCCTGTAACAAACGTGTCCGCATCATTCCACCGACTCTGTCAAGCGCTTAAATTAATTATAGTGTACATGAGGTGTCGCCAAAAAAAAATTACCTCGCCATCTCAAAAGCATAAACCTGACATAAAGTTTTTTTTTATTTTTATACATTTCACTTGATCACATTTTCTAACATCCTCCACTACAAAAAAAAAGTACGAACCACGATTCGTGCTAACCCTAATCAGGTCAAATGTAGTGACATTTGTAATGCTGTAAATGGCGGATGAGCATTATGAAACACAATACAGTGTCAATACAGTTAATGAGTGTGCCATAAACTCACCAGGGCGTCATTTACCATTACAAGTACATACCGTTGTTCTCTGTTTGTGTAATTACATTCGATCAAGCCGCACTATAAAATAGTATTTTACATTATATTACATATTATATTAAATTATTCTAAGTATGTACTTCATTTGTGCTGATATCATATACCTGTATATTATCTGTTGGCATCGGCCAATAATCAAGGCTCCAATTGGAAATTGAAAAGGTTGTATCAGGACACTCCTACTTTGCAGTAATGTAGAATAGAGATGGGATTTATGGCTCTTTGAAGAGAGCCGGATATTGAGGAGCTGTTCTTTTCAAAGAGCCGTTTAAAAGACTGGCTCGTTATAATAGTTACTTTTTTTTTTTTTTAGTTGTTTTTTTTATCAATGAAACAATTACTAGCATTAGTTATACGATAGGATGTATATCAGAATAACCAAATTAACACATATATCTTACTCTACTGGTGAGAATTATTCTGACATTTTGACCATAATCTTATTTTTGTTGTGTTTTTATTGTAAACATTCCATAAGGAGGTGCCATATTTAATGCTTGGACAGTGACGTCATTAGTTAGAATTTTCCCTCATCTAACAACATGGGTAGCATTTTAACAGTATAGAAAAATACACAAATAAAACAGGAATAAAATGCATTAAAAATTAAAATAATAAATATATATTAAAAGTATGTACTACCATACCAGGTGTGCGTACACTTTAAAGGCCTACTGAAACCCACTACTACCGACCCCGCAGTCTGATAGTTTATATATCAATGATGACATTTTAACATTGCAACACATGCCAATACGGCCGGGTTAACTTATAAAGAGCAATTTTAAATTTCCCGGGAAACTTCCGGCTGAAAACTTCTAGGTATGATGACGTTTCCGCGTGACGTCAAGGGTTGAAGCGGAAGTATTAGGACACCATTGTATCCCAATACAAACAGCTTTGTTTTCATCGCAAAATTCCACAGCATTGTGGACATCTGTGTTGGTGAATCTTTTGCAATTTCTTTAATGAACAATGAAGACTGCAAAGAAGAAAGCTGTAGGTGGGATCGGTGTATTAGCGGCTGGCTACAGCAACACAACCAGGAGGACTTTGAGTTAGATAGCAGACGCGCTACCGTGAGTACGCAGCTTTCTTCCAAACATTTGATCGCTTGCCCGTACGTGCGTGGCGCTATGTGCATGTCACGTACGTAACTTTGAGGAAATATATGTTTTTTGCCGACTCTGATGGCGGCCGGGTTGTCGTCGAAAGCTACAACGCCCGCCGCCGCGCCGCTGTCCTCACCTTGACTTCCTCCGTCTCCGGGCCGCCGACCGCATCGATGATCGGGTGAAGTCCTTCGTCGCGCCGTCGATCGCTGGAACGCAGGTGAGCACGGGTCGTGATGAGCAGATGAGAGCTGGCGTAGGTGGAGAGCTAATGTTTTTAGCATAGCTCTGTCGAGGTCCCGTAGCTAAGTTAGCTTCAATGACATCGTTAGCAACAGCATTGCTAGGCTTCGCCAGGCGGTACAGCATTAAATAAATAAATGATAAATGGGTAGTACTTGTATAGCGCTTTTCTACCTTCAAGGTACTCAAAGCGCTTTGACAGTATTTCCACATTCACCCATTCACACACTGATGGCGGGAGCTGCCATGCAAGGCGCTAACCAGCAGCCATCAGGAGCAAGGGTGAAGTGTCTTGCCCAAGGACACAACGGATGTGACTAGGATGGTAGAAGGTGGGGATTGAACCCCAGTAACCAGCAACCCTCCGATTGCTGGCACGGCCACTCTACCAACTTCGCCACGCCGTCCCGTGTGGTTACAAGTCCAGAGTTTGGTGGTATTGTTGATTTTCTGTCTATCCTTCCAGTCAAGGGCTTATTTCTTTTGTTTCTATCTGCATTTAAGCACGATGCTATCACGTTAGCTCCGTAGCTAAAGTGCTTCGCCGATGTATTGTCGTGGAGATAAAAGTCACTGTGAATGTCCATTTCGCGTTCTCGACTGTCATTTTCAAGAGGATATAGTATCCGAGGTGGTTTAAAATACAAATCCGTGATCCACAATAGAAAAAGGAGAGAGTGTGGAATCCAATGAGCCCTTGTACCTAAGTTACGGTCAGAGCGAAAAAAGATACGTCCTGCACTGCACTCTAATCCTTCACTCTCACTTTCCTCATCCACGAATCTTTCATCCTGGCTCAAATTAATGGGCTAATCGTCGCTTTCTCGGTCCGAATCGCTCTCGCTGCTGGTGTAAACAATGCAAATGTGAGGAGCCTTTCAACCTGTGACGTCACGCTACTTCCGGTACAGGCAAGGCTTTTTTATCAGCGACTAAAACTTTATCGTCGATGTTCTCTACTAAATCCTTTCAGCAAAAATATGGCAATATCACGAAATTATCAAGTATGACACATAGAACGGATCTGCTATCCCCGTTTAAATAGGACAATTTCATTTCAGTAGGCCTTTAACTACTACTCTTTAGAATTATGGTTCTGAAAAGTGAATCCAAAAAGAAGTAATAATAATATATAATAATAAAAATAATAATTTCAACATATATGTATACACACATATACATATATACTGTACATACCTATATACATACATACATACATACATACATATATGTATGTATATATACTATATTAAAGGGAAACTTCGGTTTTTTTCAACCTGGGCCCTGTTTTCATAATTTTTTCTGTATATGTGAGTGCTGGATAAAACATTTTTTGAGGTCGCGCCAGTATTGAGCAGGGCAGGCAGCCTCCAGCCCAGCTAACGCTCGTACACAGGGCAAATGGCTCTCGTCAAAATTCGGCCTATAAACATGCATTTTTTTCACACTGACAGGCTCAGATAGTTACAATGAGTGTCCGACAACATACTAGAAAGGAGAAATTAACGTATGTCTCTACCTTTAGCTGGAGATCGCTGTATGTTGTGAGCTGTGTCCAAATCTCACCACGCTACAAATCTCGTTCCGAAATCTCGCGATAACTCGCGACAAAACACCGGTGGAAAAACAGTTACCTGACTGAGGTGAAGAGAGATGACTGAAGTGATTTTCTGTTGGATTACCGAAGACTGTTATTTTAGTTTTATAGAAAAGTTTGTTTGTTTGTCTGTCATGGCTGAATTTTTGCCTGATGTGGACGATTTGATTTGTCGCAAGTTATCGCGAGATTTCGGAACGAGATTTGTAGCGTGGTGAGATTTGGACACAGCTCACAACATACAGCGATCTCCAGCTAAAGGTAGAGACATACGTTAATTTCTCCTTTCTAGTATGTTGTCGGACACTCATTGTAACTATCTGAGCCTGTCAGTGTGAAAAAAATGCATGTTTATAGGCCGAATTTTGACGAGAGCCATTTGCCCTGTGTACGAGCGTTAGCTGGGCTGGAGGCTGCCTGCCCTGCTCAATACTGGCGCGACCTCAAAAAATGTTTTATCCAGCACTCACATATACAGAAAAAATTATGAAAACAGGGCCCAGGTTGAAAAAAACCGAAGTTTCCCTTTAAGTATGTATATATGTATATTTATATATATATAAATATATATATATACATATGTATGTGTATATATATATATTAATACGTGTATGTTTGCATATGTATGTATGTATGTATGCATATTTATAAATAAATATATATTGGGAGTGAATTATATTTATATAGCACTTTTCTCTAGTGACTCAAAGCGCTTTTACATTGTGAAACCCAATATCTAAGTTACATTTAAACCAGTGTGGGTGGGACTGGGAGCAGGTGGGTAAAATGTCTTGCCCAAGGACACAACAGCAGAGACTAGGATGGCGGAAGCGGGAATCAAACCTGGAACCCTCAAGTTGCTGGCACGGCCACTCTACCAACCGAGCTATGCCGCCCCAAAATATGTATGTGTATATGTATATATATATTTATATATATATATATATATATATATATATATATATATATATATATATATATATATATATATATATATATATATATATATATATATATATATATTTTTATATATATATATATATATATATTTATATATATATATATATATATATATATATATATATATATATATATATATATATATATATATATATGTGTATGTATACATGTGAATATATGTAATGTGTAAAAATAAATGTATCTTTAAATTTAAAAAGAGTTAATCTAAATGTTAAGTTTCCTTAACTCTGACTCATTCTCTTGTCCAGTTGCCAGTCGGGCGGCACGCAGGTGCAAAGCGAGCAATTGCCGACACCAAACTTGCACGTGCATAAAAAACGGCTCTCAACCGGGAATCGGTTCTCATTGTTCACTTAAAAGAGCAGTTCAAAGGACTCGATTCGTTTGAGAACGTCACACCTCTTACGTAGAACTACACTGCGCTACATTCTCTACCAAAAAATAAGACGATAAAAATAACAATATGTTACCAGTTTTGGATCCTCTGGCATGAAGGGTTGGACCAGGTCCTTGCAGTCTGGTGCAGAAGCATCACAAAATGTGGCGAGGGCCAACAAAAAGGTAAAGGCAGGCACAAGAGTCATGTTGAACTGCCACACCGCTGAGTGTTACTGCCGAACATTGCTCTCTCTCTCGAAAAGAGTGCTTTTTTTTCAAAATGGTTACCGCAAAGGAGTGGAGAAAAGGTGAATTCTGCACAGAGGAATCTTGTTTCTCATCATGTTTTGACCGAGCGCTGAATGAACATGTTGACGCTTGAAAGGACTCTGGGCCAAGTGCCACCATTCGCCAAAAGCTTTTCTGCAGTGTAACAAAAGTTGTTTTCCCAGCAAAGGGTCACCACAATGTTACCCGGCAACAGTCTTTGTGGAAGGTTCTTTTACTAAGGGCTTAGAAAAAATCAACCATTGCACACAAGAAGTGAATAATGTTTTATTTTGTCTATTCAACTCGTTTTTGTTCCGACCTAAACAATTATTGTACAGTACAGTTCAAAGTGTCTTCTTTTTATTCCATGTTTAGTTATTCCCCAGCACAAGGGGACATTTAAGGACACCCTGGGTTAGTAAGACATTTGCTCGTCTGCACGTGCATGTTTCACATTCTAGTTTGCAGAGGTAGGAGTCTCAGTCTTCCTGTTGTCAGGGCACAGGTCTGAAAAGCAAAACACAGGACAATGATGCAAAAGGAAAGTTGGAAGTGCATATAAAAGTGAAAAATGACGTCTCACTTGTGCCCATAAAATAGTACTCATCAGGGAAATTAAGACAGTCCGCTTGCTTCTTGAAGGTCTCCAACTCAGAAGGCCCCAGTTTACCAGTTCGGGCTTAAAAAAATTTAAATAATAACATTATAATGAAATAACTGAAGTAAACTGATATGGTTGATACAATCCCGACCTACAATTAAAATCAAAGCCACAGGCCACATTAAATGGCAACAAGTGATGCACTTCTGCAGCATGACAAAATGATATTGATAATAATAATGATATTGATAATTTCATGAGACAAAATATTGATAAAGTAATCAAATATTAAAATGATGGTTAGCTGATCTACAACTAATCAAAATGTGCAATGACAATTTGGACCTCACAAAAATATTTACTACATTCGGTGTCTACTTACACATCATAAAACATTACATGTACAATTTTCTGTGAAAAAGGGATTACATTTCTGGTCTGGTCTGTCATTTGTTAGCTTCATAGAAAACTAAATTGGATTTTCATGGTTTTTGCATAGCAAAAAAAAACATCTAAAAGTTTTTTGTAATAAATGTATATTTTTTATTTTGTATACTATGTATACAGGTTTATATAAATATACTTTTTAAATAGGATAAAATATAATTGTATATACAATTGTATTTGTTTATTTGATTTGGCAGCTCCTCTCTGAGCTGCCACCTTACCGTGGTAGAGGAGTTTGCGTGTCCCAATGATCCTAGGAGCTATGTTGTCCGGGGGCTTTATGCCCCCTGGTAGGGTCTCCCAAGGCAAACTGGTCCTAGGTGAGGGATCAGACAAAGAGCAGCTCGAAGACCTCAATGAAAGATAAAAACAAGGAACCCAGATTTCCCTCGCCCGGACGCGGGTCACCGGGGCCCCCCTCTGGAGCCAGGCCCGGAGGTGGGGCACGATGGCGAGCGCCTGGTGGCCGGGCCTGTCCCCATGGGGCCCGGCCAGGCACAGCCCGAAGAGGCAACGTGGGTCCCCCCTCCAATGGGCTCACCACCCATAGCAGGGGTCATAGAGGTCGGGTGCGAAGTGAGCTGGGCGGCGGCCGAAGGCAGGGCACTTGGCGGTCCGATCCTCGGCTACAGAAGCTAGCTCTTGGGACGTGGAACGTCACCTCGCTGGGGGGGGAAGGAGCCTGAGCTAGTGCGCAAGGTGGAGAAGTTCCGGCTGGACATAGTCGGACTCACTTCGACGCACAGCAAGGGCTCTGGAACCAGTTCTCTCGAGAGGGGCTGGACTCTCTTCCACTCTGGCGTTGCCGGCAGTGAGAGGCGACGGGCTGGGGTGGCAATTCTTGTTGCCCCCCGGCTCAGAGCCTGCATGTTGGAGTTCAACCCGGTGGACGAGAGGGTAGCTTCCCTCCGCCTTCGGGTGGGGGAACGGGTCCTGACTGTGGTTTGCGCTTACGCGCCAAACCGCAGCTCAGAGTACCCACCCTTTTTGGATTCGCTCGAGGGAGTACTTGAGAGTGCTCCCCCGGGTGATTCCCTCGTTCTACTGGGGGACTTCAACGCTCATGTTGGCAGCGACAGTGAAACCTGGAGAGGCATGATTGGGAAGAATGGCCGCCCGGATCTGAACCAGAGCGGTGTTTTGTTATTGGACTTTTGTGCCCGTCACAGATTGTCCATAACGAACACCATGTTCAAGCATAAGGGTGTCCATATGTGCACTTGGCACCAGGACACCCTAGGCCGCAGTTCCATGATCGACTTTTTAGTTGTGTCGTCGGATTTGCGGCCTCATGTTTTGGACACTCGGGTGAAGAGAGGGGCGGAGCTTTCTACCGATCACCACCTGGTGGTGAGTTGGCTGCGATGGTGGGGGAGGATGCCGGATAGACCTGGCAGGCCCAAACGCATTGTGAGGGTTTGCTGGGAACGTCTGGCACAGTCTCCTGTCAGAGAGAGTTTCAATTCCCACCTTCGGAAGAACTTTGAACATGTCACGAGGGAGGTGCTGGACATTGAGTCCGAATGGACCTTGTTCCGCACCTCTATTGTCGAGGAAGCTGATTGGAGCTATGGCCGCAAGGTAGTTGGTGCCTATCGTGGCAGTAATCCTAGAACCCGTTGGTGGACACCGGCGGTGAGGGATGCCGTCAAGCTGAAGAAGGAGTCCTATCGGGTTCTTTTGGCTCATAGGACTCCTGAGGCAGCGGACAGGTACCGACAGGCCAAGCGGTGTGCGGCTTCAGCGGTCGCAGAGGCAAAAACTCGGACATGGGAGGAGTTCGGGGAAGCCATGGAAAACGACTTCCGGACGGCTTTGAAGCGATTCTGGACCACCATCCGCCGCCTCAGGAAGGGGAAGCAGTGCACTATCAACACCGTGTATGGTGAGGATGGTGTTCTGCTGACCTCGACTGCGGATGTTGTGGATCGGTGGAGGGAATACTTCAAAGACCTCCTCAATCCCACCGACACGTCTTCCTATGAGGAAGCAGTGCCTGGGGAATCTGTGGTGGGCTCTCCTATTTCTGGGGCTGAGGTTGCTGAGGTAGTTAAAAAGCTCCTCGGTGGCAAGGCCCCGGGGGTGGATGAGATCCGCCCGGAGTTCCTTAAGGCTCTGGATGCTGTGGGGCTGTCTTGGTTGACAAGACTCTGCAGCATCGCGTGGACATCGGGGGCGGTACCTCTGGATTGGCAGACCGGGGTGGTGGTTCCTCTCTTTAAGAAGGGGAACCGGAGGGTGTGTTCTAACTATCGTGGGATCACACTCCTCAGCCTTCCCGGTAAGGTCTATTCGGGTGTACTGGAGAGGAGGCTACGCCGGATGGTCGAACCTCGGATTCAGGAGGAACAGTGTGGTTTTCGTCCTGGTCGTGGAACTGTGGACCAGCTCTATACTCTCGGCAGGGTCCTTGAGGGTGCATGGGAGTTTGCCCAACTAGTCTACATGTGTTTTGTGGACTTGGAGAAGGCATTCGACCGTGTCCCTCGGGAAGTCCTGTGGGGAGTGCTCAGAGAGTATGGGGTATCGGACTGTCTGATTGTGGCGGTCCGCTCCCTGTATGATCAGTGCCAGAGTTTGGTCCGCATTGCCGTCAGTAAGTCGGACACGTTTCCAGTGAGGGTTGGACTCCGCCAAGGCTGCCCTTTGTCACTGATTCTGTTCATAACTTTTATGGACAGAATTTCTAGGCGCAGTCAAGGCGTTGAGGGGATGTGGTTTGGTGGCTGCAGGATTAGGTCTGTGCTTTTTGCAGATGATGTGGTCCTGATGGCTTCATCTGGCCAGGATCTTCAGCTCTCACTGGATCGGTTCGCAGCTGAGTGTGAAGCGACTGGGATGAAAATCAGCACCACCAAGTCCGAGTCCATGGTTCTCGCCCGGAAAAGGGTGGAGTGCCATCTCCGGGTTGCGGAGGAGACCCTGCCCCAAGTGAAGGAGTTCAAGTATCTTGGAGTCTTGTTCACGAGTGGGGGGGGAGTGGATCGTGAGATCGACAGGCGGATCGGTGCGGCGTCTTCAGTAATGCGGACGATGTATCAATCCGTTGTGGTGAAGAAGGAGCTGAGCCGGAAGGCAAAGCTCTCAATTTACCGGTTGATCTACGTTCCCATCCTCACCTATGGTCATGAGCTTTGGGTTATGACCGAAAGGACAAGATCACGGGTACAAGCGGCCGAAATGAGTTTCCTCCGCCGGGTGGCGGGGCTCTCCCTTAGAGATAGGGTGAGAAGCTCTGCCATCCGGGGGGAGCTCAGAATCAGAATCAGAATCAGAATAGTTTTATTGCCATTGTTTGAGAACGGGTTCACAAACTAGGAATTTTTCTTGGTGCAAACGTGCGACATAAAACACATATAGCTCAAAGTAAAGCCGCTGCTCCTCCGCATCGAGAGGAGCCAGTTGAGGTGGTTCGGGCATCTGGTCAGGATGCCACCCGAACGCCTCCCTAGGGAGGTGTTTAGGGCACGTCCGACCGGTAGGAGGCCACGGGGAAGACCCAGGACACGTTGGGAAGACTATGTCTCCCGGCTGGCCTGGGAACGCCTCGGGATCCCCCGGGAAGAGCTGGACGAAGTGGCTGGGGAGAGGGAAGTCCGGGTTTCCCTGCTTAGGCTGCTGCCCCCGCGACCCGACCTCGGATAAGCGGAAGAAGATGGATGGATGGATGGATATTTGATTAATATTTGCATAACAGAAAAAGTCTAGTTTATTAATATAAAATAAAAATATTATACAGTATATGTTTAATATGTATAAAACATTGTATATTATGTTTAATATAATATTTAATATATATCAAACATTATTTATATTATTTTTTATTTTATGTTATTAAAATGAAAATTATTATATATTATGCTTAATATATATTAAATGTTATCTATCCATCCATCCATTTTCCCGACGCTTATCCGAGTCCGGGTCGCGGGGGCAGTAGTCTAAGCAGAGATGCCCAGACTCCCCTGTCATCGGCCACCTCCTTTAGTTCCACAGGGGGGGCACCAAGGTGTTCCCAGGCCAGCTGTGAGACATAGTCCCTCCAATGTGTCCTCGGTCTGCCCTGAGACCTCCTCCTGGCTGGACATGCCCGAAACACCTCACCGGGGAGGCGTCCAGGAGGCATCCATTGTTGATGCCCGATACATTGCAGCTGGCTCCCCTCGACATGAAGGAGCAGCGACTCTACTTTGAGTCTCTCCCGGATGACCGAGCTCCTCACCCTATCTCTGAGGGTGATCCCAGACATCCTGTGGAGGAAACTCATTTCTGCCGCTTGTATTGGCGATACTGTCCTTTCGGTCATTACCCAAAGCTTGTGACCATAGGTGAGGATAGGAATGTAGACTGACCGGTAAATCGAGAGTTTCGCCTTCTGGCTCAGCTTCTATTTCACTGCAGACGCTGCACCAATCCGTCTGTCAATCACGCGTTCCATTCTTCCTGAACTTGTGAACGAGACCCCAAGATAATTGAACTCCTCCACTTGAGGCAGAACTTCACTCCCGACCCGGGGATTGCAGTCCACCTTTTTGCGACTGAGAAGTATGGCCTCAGATTTAGAGGTGCTAATACTCATCCCAGCAGCTTCACACTCGGCTGCAAACGGACCTAGTGAATGCTGAATGTCCCAGCCTGACGAAGCCAACAAGACCACGTCATCTGCAAAAAGCAGCAATGCGATCCTCTGGCCACCAAACTGGAAACCCTCCACACCCTGACTGCACCTAGAAATTCTGTCCATAAAGATAATGAACTGGACCGGTGACAAAGGGCAGCCCTGGCAGAGTCCAACGTCCACTGGAAACATGTCTGACTTACTACCGGCATGCGAACCAGACACCTGCTCCTCTTGTACAGGGACCGAATGGCCCATAACAATGGACCCTGGATCCCGTACAACTGGAGCACCCCCCACAGGACACCGCGGGAGACACGATCGAATGCCTTTTCCAAATCCACAAAACATGTGGACTGGTTGAGCAAACTCCCATGCCCACTCCAGTACCCTAACGAGGGTATAAATCTGATCCTTTGTTCCACGACCAGGGCGAAAACCACATTGTTCCTCCTGAATCCAAGGATCGACGAATGGCCGCACTCTCCTCTCCAGCACCCTGGAATAGACTTTCCCCGGTAGGCTGAGAAGTGTGATCCCTCTATAATTGGAACCCACCCCAGATCCCCCTTATTGAAAAGGGGGACCACCACCCCGGTTTGCCAGTCCAGAGGTATTTCGGTGGTTGCCGCCATGACAGGCACCAACCGCCTTGCGACCACAGCTCTGATCATCAGCAGCAGCAATGAAGGCCCATTTCGGACTGAATTTCCCCCACCTCCATCGCAATGTAGTTGAAGCTCTACCGGAGGTGCGAGTTGAAGATCTGGCGGACGGGAGCCTCTGCCAAACGTTCCCAGCTTACCCTCACTGAACGTTTGGGCCTGCCGCGTCTGTCCGGCATGCTCCCCTGCCCCCTGATCAACTCACCACCAGGTGGTGATCAGTTGACAGCTCAGCCCCTCTCTTCACCTGAGTATCCTAGACATGTGGTGGCATATCTGATAAAACAACTACAAAATCAATCATCGACCTGCAGCATAGTGTGTCCTGGTGCCACGTGCACTTATGTGTGAACATGATGTTTGTTATGGACAAACTGTGGCTAGCACAGAAATCCAATAACAGAACACCACTATGTTTCAGATCGTGGAGGCCGTTCCTCCCAATCACGCCCCTCACACCCAGTAGAACGACAGAGTCCCTGGGGGGGGGATACGACCCTGCAGCACTCCCTCCAGGGTCCACAAGAAGGGGGTATTTAAAAAAAAAAATACTTTTTTTTTTTTTCTTTTACATAAATAAATACAATCATGTGTGCTTATGGACTGTATCTATGCAGACTGTATTGATCTATATTGATATATAATGTATATATTGTGTTTTTTATGTTGATTTCATAAAAATTTTTTTTTATTTTATTTATTTATTTTTTTCTAATTTCTTGTGCGGCCCAGTACCAATCGGTTGGGGACCACTGAGTTATACAACTTAAATTGCTTTATCCATATGTTGTCTCAACGCTTATGCAACTACACTATAGAACTATTTTTCATATATTAATAGTTGGCAAATATGAGCCAAAAATAAATCACCTTTTTTCACTTTATGAGTATAACATAATCTACATTTCATTACAGTTGTACCTATTTTCACTTCTGCGCTTTGTTGACGGTCCCTAAAACGTGTTTTATGTTTGCACATAGAATCCAAATCTCATTGGAGTATTGTGCATTTCCAAATGAAGGTGCAACTCCTCTGTAAATTATGGGGGTTGTTAACGTAGAATAATTGACCTAGTTTCTGCAGTCATGGCTCATAATACTGCACAATAAAAGAAGACGGACATACTAAAGAGGAAAAGATATCGGCCCAAAGATTTGCCGTCCGGCAGGAGTGTGGTGTCTTCGGACAGGAGGCACTCAGCGCAGGTCTCGTAGTACTTGCCCTCGTGATAGGAAGTGTGGTTGTTGATGTTGTCTGCGGAGATATGAAAACAACTCTGATACATTTTCAATATCATTCTTTTAGATCCTCAAGTATTCAGATACAAGAATTGTTATGTTGTTGCTGTTGTACACTAAGAACCAGGGTTGTCTCGATACCAATATTTTGGTACCGGTACTGTATTTCATGTAAATATATTTCAATACTTTTCTAAATAAAGGGGACTACAAAAAATGGCATTATTGGCTTTATTTTAACAAAGTCTTACTGTACATTAAACATATGTTTCTTATTGCAATTGGAGAAAAATGTTGTCCTTAAATAAAATAGTGAACATACTAGACAACCTGTCTTTTATAAGTAAGTAAACAAACAAAGGGTCCTAATTAGTCTGCTGACATATTCAGTAACATATTGTGTTATTTATTATTCTATTATTTTGTCAACATTATGAGGGACCAAACTGTAAAAACTTATTATTAATCTACTTGTTCATTTACTGTAAAGATTGGCTTACTTCCTGTTTCAACATGTTCTATCTACACTTCTGTTAAACTGTAATAACCATTTATTCTTCTGTTGTTTGATACTTTACATTAGTTTTGGATGACACCACAAATTTGGGTATCAATCCGATACCAAGTAGTTACAGGATCATACATTGGTCATAATTTAAGTTCTCATGTGTGCAGGGACATATTTCCTGATTTTATGAAAATAATATGAATAGATTTTGTGACGATAAAAAATATTGATGCAATCATAGTAGTATCGACTAGATTCACTCTTGTACTTGGTATCATTACAGTGGATGTCAGGTGTAGATCCCCCGATTACATTTGTTTACATTGTGTCGCCGGTGAGCTATTGTATCCTCCTACGCATGTTAAGCTTTTCCTCGTCCTGCAGGGATGATACTTGTAAAAAAAATCACTTTATTTGTCGCCATGGAGGCGAGGATTAGTGATTTAAAAGTAGCTAAAACACTGCCAACTGCGGATGGGCGTTAGCCGCTAACTAGCTAGACATGTTTTAAAGTACCTCTTCCTGAGGGCGTTTCAGTGTTGTAGCTTCATCTTTATCTTTAGTTTTTAAGCCAAAATGCGTCCATTCTCCCTTTTCTGTCTACACACTGTGTCTGCTTGTAAGTACTCCGTGATGCCGAACATGCTTTCCTGCTTGTAAAACCAGCAATGTCACGACAAGACGACGACGCGACATCATGCCTGTAAAAAAAAAAATATGGCGAACCGGTACTTTTCAAACAGAGTATAGTAGCCTTTTTGATTCATTAGTAAACTGTACAACCCTACTAAGAACAATAACACATTCCACGTTGAGCTTTAAGAGGTTAAAAAATACAACATTTACCAGTTTCAAATTGTACTGTATTCAGAATACTTCCACTTTAAAGGACTCAAGTGTATGATTTCAGAAAAATTTGGTAAAATCATACTTAAAAAAATGTAGATTAGAACAATTTGTAATCTATAATTATTAGTGGTTTTAGGGACTGAAAAGGACAAGATTGTAGGTAAACATTTTCTACCACCACCTTTTTTTATTTTTGGGAGGGGGGAACTGTCACGACCTTGATGAATGGTGAATCGCTTCCAATCAGAAAAATGCTACAAAACTGACACTTGGCAAGGGTGGAAAATGACCATAAACATATTATTAAAGCAATTCAAGACGTTTTGATGCAAAGAAATGGGAGTATACTCCAACTACTAATGTGTTTTTTTACTTGTCCCAGACAGAAGTGAAGGCAGTAAAACCCACAAAGCAAGTGACGTCCTCTCCAAGGAGGAAACTGAATTTGGTCATCACTCACTGACTGAAAATTATTGTTCATCCAAAACTTATGGTTAGTAATTTGTGTTTCAATGATTTTAAGCCGCGGAAAATAGAACCATTCTACATAATAATTCCCAATATAGCACATATTTTTTGCCAAACCTCTAAAAGTATACACTTTAATGACATATTATTCAGTTTCACATCCATTGAGGTGGTGTAACTTTTGGACCTGTACATGTTATTTGAGGTGACGCTTACAGGTGGCGTTACTGGTCATGCCAGTCACGGTGACGTCAGCTGATCCCTGAAGACATCTACCCTCGTTCCTGAAAGGTGAGACACAGTCGGTGAGATATGGCGATAACGACTCAACGTCAACAAAGGAAAATGGTGCGCTTACAGGCGGTCACCCCAGTAGAGGGAGATGATGTCGCTCCGTGAGGATGCAGACAGTTCAATCCACGATGTGTTCACGACCACCAGGTCGTTCTTCAGGCCCGGCGTGTCCCATGAGCCCACATGGAGGACCCATTTCCCGAAGATCTGGCAACACGTCACCAAAAACACTCATGATGGAACGAAGACAACATAGAGTGCCCCCGGAAGGTATTCACACTTTTTCCACATTTTGTTATGTTACAGCCTTATTCCAAAAGGGAACAAATTCATTTTTGTCTTCAAAGTACCCCGTAGTGACAATGTGATTATTTAATATATTTTTTTCAATTAAGCAAATTTATGGGGAAAAAAAGTCAAAAAAAAAAACGATTCACACCCTTTGCTCAATACTTAGTTGATGCACCTTTGGCAGCAATTACAGCCTTGAGCCTTTTTGAATACGATGCCACAAACTTGGCACACCTATCTTGAGTTAGTTTCGCCCATTCCTCTTTGCAGCACCTCTCAATCTCCATCAGGTTGGATGGGAAGCGTTGGTTTTTATCCAGGATGTCTCTGGACATTGCTGCATTCATCTTTCTCTCTGTCCTGACTACTGAAAACCATCCCCACAGCATGATGCTGCCACCAGCATGCTTCACTGTAGGGATGGTAGTGGCCTGGTGATGAGCGGTGCCTGGTTTCTTCCAAACATGATGCCTGGCATTCACGCCAAAGACTTCAATCTTTGTCTCATCAGACCAGAGAATTTAGTTTCTCATGGTCTTGGAGTCTTTCAGGTGCATCTTGGGAAACTTTTTTACCAAGAAATGGCGTCCGTCTGGCCACTCCACCATAGAGGCCCAATTGGTGGATTGCTGCAGAGATAGTTGTTCTTCTGTAGCTCTGACAGAGTGACTATCAGGATATTGGTCACCTCCCTGACTAGATTAAGATGAATGCAAAAATTTACAGACACATCCTGGATTAAAACCAACACTTCCCATCCAACCTGGTGGAGATTGAAAGGTGCTGCAAAGAGGAATGGGCGGAACTACCTAAAGATAGGTGTGGCATCGTATTCAAAAAGACTCAAGGCTGTAATTGCTGCCAAAGGTGCATCAAGTAAGTATCAAGCAAAGGGTCTGAATACTTATGTACATGTGATTTTTAGTTTTTGTTTTTTCAATAATAATTGTCATAATGGGGTTATTGTCTGTAGGATTTTGAGAACAAAAATATTAATTTGTTATTTTTTGGAAAAGTACTCAAAAAAACTAAAACAGTCGCGTTATATAAACATATTGGCGTTTAAATAGTAAAAAGCCCACAATATCAATCATTCTGAAGGTTGTTGCACAATATATACTTGTTTAAAGTGGAAAACCCTTAGCCTAATAATAGTTAATATTTTACAGTAATTTATTTTTGACTTTTTTTTTCTTACATCAATACGAGTGCATGCTTAAAAGTCCAAAAATGAGTCATATTAAAAAAAACTAGAAAATGTTGCATTGATGCGTCATTTCAACTTATGTAAAATGGCGCATGATGTCATTGAGACATGTTGACGCAATACTCACAGGGCTGTGGTTGTCCAGTAAAAGAGGCTTCACCAGATCTTTGCAGTCATGTTCCGGTGATGCAGCGGCACACAAGGAGGTGAGGGCCAGCAGAACGACGACCAACTGTGCAGACATGACTGAGTGAAGATGGCGCAGCAGCAGACTGATGTCAAGGAGGCCTGCCTGCAAGATACCCCCTCCAAAGATGTGTTGCGTCACAGTGGGCTGCCACCAGGGCACATTGTATCCTGTTGATCTTGTTATATAACGGCGAGCTGGCAGCGTATGAATAGCAGGACCTGTCTGTCTTTTATTCTGGTGACGTGCACACACAGGCAGCATTTAGCAAATTGTTACGAACAAATAATACTAATTAGATATTTTGCACATAGTACTGTTTACTAGCTTACAACTTTGACAATAAAATAGTTTGCATTACTATTATTATTATTGCTTCAGGAAAGGGTTAGGGCTAAAAAAAAAAGAAGCACTCTAAAATACTAACAAACATGTAACTATCATCTGCTTGCAGTGGCGGGCCGTGCGTTTCCCACCTAGGTCTTCAATGATTACCACTAGGTGTGGTGAAATGTGTCCTCTGCAATTGGCCATCCCCTTGTTCACCCCCTGGGAGGTGAGGGGAGCAGTGAGCAGCAGCGTGCGCCACGCTGTCTGGCTAGTTTTTTTCCTTAATGTATAGTCTCTTTCATTTTTAGGCATTTCTAGCAGTGAACTGTTCAATTACGTGCAACTACAGTGATTAATACTAAAGTTATTTAATTGACCGACATGTGACAGGAAACACATCAGTTTGTCTTTTTAATGAGTTGCAACCAAGAAACACAGAACAGAACATATAGAACTGGTCATATCAGAGTATAGTCTGCATACAACACACATCTGTGGTTATTGTTTGCAGTGTTTCATGCAGGAAGTTTGAGGATAAACGTGATGTGAAGGTGACTGTCAGTCTTCGTGGCTAGGAAGTTTTGTTCTAATGTTGACCCTTTTATGGACACAGATCTGGAAGAGAGAGGAGCAATACAGACCATGTGTGATTGCGTCAAAGTAAGACAGAATAGGAAGCATCTTACCTGTGGTGTTTGTAAAGTATAAACCTTTAGTGAAATTGAGGCATGCGGCTTGCTTCTTGACGACCTCCAGGTGGGCGGGATCAAGTGTTCCGGTCTTTGCTGTTGCACACAGAGACTTGTGATCTCACACTGAACTCATTGAAGTCTTTATCAAGCACAGTGTCTTGGAAGTACGCCTAATTTGGGGTGCAGTGAACAGTAAGAGGAAAATGTAGACTCACTTAAGAAGTAGAGGTATCTGCCTTTAATGGGTTCCCCTCCAGGAATCTTCACTGTAATGTCGTCAACGACGAAGAGGCAGTCAGGGCACGACTTTAGGTATTGCTCAGAATGTTCTGCATCAGGTGTGCTAAACTGGGCTGTAAGATGTAAACATTTCTTTTAAAGGTAACGTCATTCGATATGTATCCATGCATCCACAGAGTACTGCTTCCCAGGTTCAGGGTGGTTACTAGTCAATTAATAGTCTCACCAAGAGTTATCAAATCCCATGTTGGTTTCAAGGAATTGAGCTGTGGGTTAGGAGTAATAATACTGTCATTGTGTTTCAGTAGCATAGCACAACCCAGAAGGCACATAACATTGAAACAGTGTTAAGAACTTGTTGAATTAGGTCCTGACATTGAGCAACTCAAACTTAGCGTTGGAATCAGAATCAGAAACATGTTATTAATCGTGGGGGGGAATTCATGAAAGGTGGGAAAAAGGTAAATGCTTGGGAGTGAGTAAAAAAAGGTCAAACTCAGACTGGGGGTTCCAGGCTGAGGGCAGGAAAATAAACTTGATAGCCGTAAGCACACAAACATGTTACAAACCATATGCCCTTTGTCCAGGGTGTAGTGATGGTGTGTCTATAGACTCAAAGTCTTCTTCTGCAGGCATTGCAAGCAAGTCTCAGGTGTTGTTGGATAAGGGAGGGATCTCAGAGCAGCTATCACCGTGATGTCCTTGAGAGGATGTTTTCAGAACAGCCTTCCTCTGTTGTGAGCAGCGTCAAGGCCATTTAAGGGAGTCGAATAATAAAAGATAAAGATTGTTGTTTTCCAAGAGAGCAGACATTTCAATGGCTTGTCTGTTCTAATCGTCCATGCTGGCTCTCAGATTGGTCAATTCTCGCATTTCAGTAAGCCTTTCGGTGATTTGATCCAACTTACAAATCACCAGTCTGTGTTCTCACAGCTCGGCCCATGCCTTCCATTGCGACGAGCAGCCTTTCGGCTCCTTAAACGGCCGAATTTGACGATACACCAAAGCAATGCCCTGCGATCACGGTTCCAAATACATAGATGTCTTCAACGTCCTCAACGGCAAGCACTGAGAGGAACATGAATTTCCATTTCTCCCACGAGTCTCTCGCGTACCTCGCAGCCATCGTTCCATCAGGGCAGCCAGGCTCCCCTGAACCTCTTTTCCTCATTGAGAAGACTTTGTCAATTGAGCCGACAGTCCATCTTATCAATTCCATGTTAGATGTTTAGATTTCGAAGGACAGCGCAGAAAAAGAGGCTCTTAAAAAGTATAGACAAGACAAGACATAGAGAGCAAGCAGGGAGAAACAGAAAGGGAGGGAAATGCGACCGCCTCCACCAAGTGCCAACAAAGAAAACAAAAAAAACAAAACAAGATGCTTTTTTAAAACATTTAATTATTGTTGGGTATTAACATTGATTTAACCAGATTCTCTGAATCTTTTGATGATATTACGGACCGTAGATGGTGAAATCCCTAAATTCCTTGCAATAGCTCGTTGAGAAATGTTGTTCTTAAACTGTTCGAGAATTTGCTCACGCAATTGTTGACAAAGTGGTGACCCTCGCCCCATCCTTGTTTGTGAATGACTGAGCATTTCATGGAAGCTGCTTTTATATCCAATCATGGCACCCACCTGTTCCCAATCAGACTGTTCACCTGTGGGATGTCCCAAATAAGTGTTTGATGAGCATTCCTCAACTTTCTCAGTTTTTTTTGCCAGCTTTTTTGAGACATGTTACAGGCATCAAACTCCAAATGAGCTAATATTTGCAAAAAATAACAACGTTTTCCAGTTCGATCGATAAGTATCTGGTCTTTGCAGTCTATTCAATTGAATATAAGTTTAAAAGGATTTGCAAATCATTGCATTCTGTTTTTATTTACGATTTACACAATGTGCCAACTTCACTGGTTTTTTGGTTTTGTAGTTCTAGGGGGAAAGTAAAAAGTAACTTGACAATAACTCATAATTGCCAACCTTGAGACCTCCGATACCAGGAGGTGGGGGGTGGGGGGTGGGGGGGCGTGGTCGGGGTGGTGCGGGGGGGGGGTTGTGGGCGGGGCGTGGTTGTGGGCGGGGCGTGGTTACGGGCGTGGTTATTAGGGGAGTATATTTACAGCTAGAATTCACCAACTCAAGTATTTCATGTATGTATATATATATATATATATATATATATATATATATATATATATATATATATATATATATATATATATATATATATATATATATATATATATATATATGTATGAAATACTTGACTTTCAGTGAATTCTAGCTATATATATATATATATATATATATATATATATATATATATATATATATATATATATATATATATATATATATATATATATATATATATATATATATATATATATATATATATATGTATGAAATACTTGACTTTCAGTGAATTCTAGCTATATATATATATATATATATATATATATATATATATATATATATATATATATATATATATATATATATATATATTTTAATTTACATACAAATAAAATAAATACTTGAATTTCAGTGTTCCGGAGGCTATCCAGTAGATGGCAGTATTGTCCTGTTTAACTTCTCCGTTCATGACTGAGTATATCATTTCGGCCACCGTGTTCAATGGAGAAGTCTGTTCTACAAAATGTACAGGCAACAAACCCCTTCCCCTTCGAACTGTCCTGGATGAACTGAAAAGAAAAGAAAAATAATGACCGAAAAAGGAATAGGCTGAAGCCAAAGCTTATATTTGCCTATCCTATACCTCCACACTGATTTGCTTTAACATTGAATATGGAACAAGCAACGCTTATATAACTTAATAGTGCAAAATCAACTTTCAAAAAACAAACGAAAAAACATCAATGGCACATTAAATACAATTTAAATAAAATATGTAATGCCTCTTTTCGATTTGCAGCCTTCTGAAGTAAATATCAACATGAACTTTTTCATGAACATGAACAAGCAGGTCTGTCTTTTACATATATAAACAGATATTCTGTCTCCCACCTGTCCAGAAAAGTTCCGTTTTCGCTCTTCCTTTTCGCCATTTTTGGTAGGGGTAACACATTGACACTGACAGTTGTAGAATGAGGCCGCAGCACGTCTGGGAGAGAGGCACGGGGAGGCGGGGTGAGCCGGCTAGCTTTCAGCCGAAGCGTGGCGCAAGAACGCGGATCGCTACTGACACAGAGGAGAGAGCATGGCTGGTGCGCCAAAACAACAACAGAGCATTATGGGATTTGTAGTATTATCACACTTGCCAACCTCGAGACCTCTGAATTCGGGAGATGTGGGGGCGCGCACGGCGGGGTTGTGGTGGGAGGTGGGGGGGGGGGACGTTGGGAGTGGGGTTTGGGGGTAGCGGGGGTGTATATTGTCGCGTCCCGGAAGAGTTAGTACTGCAAAGGGTTCTGGGTATTTGTTCTGTTGTGTTACGGTGGGGATGTTCTCCCGAAATGTGTTTGTCATTCTTGTTTGGTGTGGATTCACAGTGTGGCGCATATTTGTAACAGTATCAAAACATTTTATATGGTCACCGTCAGTATGATCTGTATGGCTGTTGACTACGTATCAGTATGTCTTGCAGCCCTATGCCTTTGAGTGTGTAAAAGCCGCATAAGTAGCGTGACTGGACCGGCACCCCGTTTGTATGGGGGAAAAGCGAACGAGACGACAGGTGGAAGAGGACGCTAGGCATTGCCTTTTAAGGCACGCCTTCAATATAGGTGAGTCTCCCAAGAGTCTCCGGGAAATTGGAAGTATTGGCAAGTATGTTAGCGGTGAATGCGGTGTTACAGCGGCACTGCCGCTGTTTAATACCGGCTGGCCAGATGTAATGTTAATTTGATATTGCCTCAAGGGCCAAATGAAATTACTCGGTGGGCCAGAGTTTGAAACCCATGTCTTAGAATATACTTACACACAACTGCTGTAGTGCTTGTAAAGGTTGAAGTCACATGTTCCGAAGTGCAATTTCCAGCTCTTGTAAAGACAAAGTTAAACCATTACTTTGTGATCCATTTTGTTGAAAAGAAGAAATTAGAGTGAATAAAATGATTACATTTTGTCTTTCCATCTAATGCTGTATGTGTCACTGTTGGGACCAGGTGTAAATTCAACCCAGGAGCTAGTGACGTTTTCATATTCCTTCACAAAATGGTCGTTGTCTGACGTTCCAAGAGTGAAAATCCATTTTCCAGATAGCTATGGACACATAGAGCAACATATTGACAAAGTATGTTTTCAAGGTCAGGGTTCTTTATAAGCCATGAAAAGCAGATACAACTTGGATGAAACATACCAGGCTGCGATCCTCCAAAGGAGCTGTGAGCTCCTCACAGGTGGGATCTGACGCAGCAGTCAGAGAGCAGAGAGCCAGCAGACCTAAACACAAGTGAGCCAACATGATGACAAGTGAACAATAGCTGAGAGCAGGAAGACTGTGCATGGATGCAAGAAAGATGACCTTTTATACAGAAAGAGAACGAGACAAACAAAAAGGTAAACAAAGACTTAGGACCTTGTCCTTGTTTTTAATGTCTGATTGAAAGAATAATGTTTGTTTTGTGTTTAGGTCAAATCAGGGTGCACTCTATCAACGTTAGGTTTTGAATTGAGAGCTGTACCTGAAGGATTTGAAGAGCTACTTGTTGGACATTACCTTAACAGTTTGATTGAATTCATGTTGTATATATGCATATTTAATTTTGATAGTAAGTTTTTTTTTTAATCTTTAAATTAGGGATGTTACCATCAACATTTTGGCCTCGGATTCGATTTTGAGTCCTGATCCTACACTTGAACAATAGATTATAGAACTGAAAATGTTTTAGAGCAAGTAACTAAAGTGAACACAATAACACATTTTCAAACAGTGTACCCTATTATATTTATGATTTGCTAGCATTGTTGTAAATTAGATGATTGTTATCAAGTGTGTGGGATGGAATGCTACCTACTGTACATTTGTTTACAGGTGAACTGCATTTTCTGGGGGATTTTGCCTATTATTCACAATCTCTGTCTGAGATAAGAACAGGTGTCTTTCTCTTTTTTATGCATTCTAATTTGTAAATAAACGCTAGCAAGAGGCAGCTAACCATGCAGGTTTTAGGAGTCAATCTATTCTGCCTATAAAGCCCTCTAAAAACATCCAAAAATCTCCATCAATGTTTTATATACACGCTGTAAATATACGCATAATGTAGTAACCGGTACATTCACAATAACACGTAATTACTCCCGGAACATTTTTTGGGGGGCATATTGGTTTCATAGAGCGCATTGCAACATTTGCCGGAAACAATTAATCATGGCAGACTTCATAAGAGACAACAATGACTAGTTTGGGATAAATGATGATCTACAACCTTCTATTCTTTAGCCTGAATATAAGGATGAGTTACAAGTTTTAGAAGCTGATAATAAGTAGATCCAGCTCTAGTGAAATATCAAGCATCATGTAGCAGTATTGCTAAGTGTTAAACAAGAAATAAAAGCTATGAACATATTAAAACAATCACTGACTGTACTCTGCTCGCACTGAGATGCCGACTGATGGGATGTTTGTATCTTTCAGCACAGGACTTGTGTTCCCCATTTAGATGATGAATGAATCATAACCTTCACTCATCAGGTAGAAAACAAATAGGTGGGACCAAATGAGAATATTGTCTTCCTATATGTCTTCGGGTCTAAACTGAATTTCAAAGTTGACCAATTTCTAATCCAGGGTGTACCCCGCCTACTGCCTGAATGCAGCTGAGATAGGCTCCGCGACCCCGAAAGGGACAAGCGGTAGAAAATGGATGGATGGATGGATGTCCTAAAACTTCTACTATATATGTGAGAGGCATGATTTATAATTTAGCAATAACTTCTACCAGTGACGTGCAGTCAGGGGAGGCAGGTGAGGCGGGGCCTCACCTGCCATCATGGAAAGAAAAAAAATGTAAAAAGAAAAAAAAAAAATTAAATTGTTATATGTATCCAGTGATTATACTATAAAGTTATTTCCCATTTAACTTCACCAGTTTTAGATCATTTTTATTTGCCGTTCAAATACTGAGAAGAGACTTGCGGTGATCAGCAGCCAGTTGAGCCTCACCATGGATTGCGCAATGACTCGGCTAACTGCTGGCCTGCTGTGCAGTGAGACCATATTGCTATCTATAGAATTATATTATACAAACCCCGTTTCCATATGAGTTGGGAAATTGTGTTAGATGTAAATATAAACGGAATACAATGATTTGCAAATCCTTTTTAACCCATATTCAATTGAATGCACTACAAAGACAAGATATTTGATGTTCAAACTCATAAACTTTATTTTTTTTTGCAAATAATAATTAACTTAGAATTTCATGGCTGCAACACGTGCCAAAGTAGTACGGAAAGGGCATGTTCACCACTGTGTTACATGGCCTTTCCTTTTAACAACACTCAGTAAACGTTTGGGAACTGAGGAGACACATTTTTTAAGCTTCTCAGGTGGAATTATTTCCCATTCTTGCTTGATGTACAGCTTAAGTTGTTCAACAGTCCGGGGGTCTCCGTTGTGGTATTTTAGGCTTCATAATGCGCCACACATTTTCAATGGGAGACAGGTCTGGACTACAGGCAGGCCAGTCTAGTACCCGCACTCTTTTACCATGAAGCCACAATGATGTAACACGTGACTTGGCATTGTCTTGCTGAAATAAGCAGGGGCGTCCATGGTAACGTTGTTTGGATACCTGTATGTACCTTTCAGCATTAATGGTGCCTTCACAGATGTGTAAGTTACCCATGTCTTGGGCACTAATACACACCCATACCATCACAGATGCTGGCTTTTCAACTTTGCGCCTATAACAATCCGGATGGTTCTTTTCCTCTTTGGTCCGAAGGACACGACGTCCACAGTTTGAATTTGAAATGTGGACTCGTCAGACCACAGAACACTTTTCCACTTTGTATCAGTCCATCTTAGATAAGCTCAGGCCCAGCGAAGCCGACGGCGTTTCTGGGTGTTGTTGATAAACGGTTTTCGCCTTGCATAGGAGAGTTTTAACTTGCACTTACAGATGTACGGACCAACTGTAGTTACTGACAGTGGGTTTCTGAAGTGTTCCTGAGCCCATGTGGTGATATCCTTTACACACTGATGTCGCTTGTTGATGCAGTACAGCCTGAGGGATCGAAGGTCACAGGCTTAGCTGCTTACGTGCAGTGATTTCTCCAGATTCTCTGAACCCTTTGATGATATTACGGACCGTAGATGGTGAAATCCCTAAATTCCTTACAATAGCTGGTTGAGAAAGGTTTTTCTTAAACTGTTCAACAATTTGCCCACGCATTTGTTGACAAAGTGGTGACCCTCGCCCCATCCTTGTTTGTGAATGACTGAGCATTTCATGGAATCTACTTTTATACCCAATCATGGCACCCACCTGATTCCAATTTGCCTGTTCACCTGTGGGATGTTCCAAATAAGTGTTTGATGAGCATTCCTCAACTTTATCAGTATTTATTGTCACCTTTCCCAACTTCTTTGTCACGTGTTGCTGGCATCAAATTCTAAAGTTAATGATTATTTGCAAAAAAAAAAATATGTTGTCTTTGTAGCATATTCAACTGAAAATGGGTTGAAAATGATTTGCAAATCATTGTATTCCGTTTATATTTACATCTAACACAATTTCCCAACTCATATGGAAACAGAGTTTGTACATTTCCATAGTTTAGTTAACTGAGGTATATAATGTACAGTGTATTTTGTCAACAACTGTATGTGTGTAACGTATTTCTTGTGCCGAGCAATCATAAAACGGCTGCGAAGACGTACTGGCTGAGACTCGCAGTAATCCCGCCTCATGGTGGTAGAGGGCGCTAGTGATCCCAGGGATCATTTTTGCGACTACTCGGCTGCAGAATAAGTGACAACAAGCAGCAACAGTTAGCGATCGTTTATTTTTTCCTTTCGCCTGGACTTTTAACATGGAGGATTACATATCTAAAATAAAACAGTTTTCTAAACTGGACTTACAAAGGAAGCAGGAGGTAATAATTAAAGGAAGTTCTCCATCGACACAGAGAGACTTTTAAAACTGAAGAAAGATAAGGAAGACTTCTATAAACAAGTTATTGATGCTTTTATTCAGAAGGAGCGGCGCATAGACTTCATTTATAAGTAAAGGTAAGACCATAATAACGTTTTTTTTTATAAAATGTGCTTTTTTGTGTGCTACAGTTTGTATGTGTAAAGTTAAGTTAAAGTACCAATGATTGTCACACACACTAGGTGTGGTGAAATTTGTCCTCTGCATTTGACCCATCCCCTTGGGGAGCAGTGGGCAGCAGCGGCTCCGCACCAGGGAATCATTTTTGGTGATTTAACCCCCAATTCCAACCCTTGATGCTGAGTGCAAAGCAGGGAAACATGCTGGTATGAGCTTTTAAACATAACCCGTTAACTGCTGCCAATCAAATAAGATACTCTTTAGGGTTCATATGTTTGTAAATCTGACTGTGATGAAGTCAGTGCCTCACCAGCCATGAACCTCACCGCACGTCACTGACTTCTACCCACTTAGAGGCGAGGCAGCAGCTTGGAATGACAAGCGCTGCAATAGCTACATTACCCGATTATGTCTCCGTTTTACTAAAAGTAGTACATCGACGTTAGTGTGTTCAATAACAATGAGGGATGGACGATCGGGGAACAAGTCGGGAGGACTGGAGCTCCATAGAGGCATCCTCATCCCCTCACCAACCCTCCCCGCAGGGCAATCCCTCGAAAGGACAAGTTTGGATGCTAACATTAGCATGCTAACCTTAACATGCAAACTTTTTGAGCTACTTTTGCTACTGTTTACTTCAGAGTCATATAACTTGGTATGCAACACTTGTTGCTAACAATGGCATGCTAACGTTTTCCGCTATTTTTACACTTTTTTCTCTAATTCCACAGAAATACACTTTAGAGTCATATTACTTGGTATGTGACACATGCTGACTGTTTGCATGCTAACATTAACTTGCTAGCATGCTAACTTTTTTCGATAGTTTTGCAACCGTTTATCCCAGAGTCATATAACTTAGTTGACACTTGTTAACTGTTTGCATACACATTTTAGCATGCTAGCAAGCTAATATTTGCATGCTAACTTTTTCAGCTTATTTTTCACTTTTTTCTGTACTTCCGCAGCTAGACACCTTACAGTCATATTACTTGGTATGTGAGACATGCTAACTGTTAGCATGCCAACGTTTGCACACAATCTAAGTTTTAGCATTTTAATGTTAGCATGCTAATGTTTTAGGCTACCTCTGTAGCTCATTTTGTACGGTCACACTTAAATCTCACAGATTCAGACACTCTGCACCATCTTAAAAGTACGGCGGCTTCCGGTGACCCCCCACCAGAGGTCCAGGGCACAGATAGCAAGCCCATCAACATTTCTAGTTATTATTATCTATAGTGCTATTTTTATTGGTAGTGAAAAGATTTTCATTGTCATTTCTGTGTTACTAATATCTACTTCAGTAACTAGTTCTTTGTGATCATTTTTTGTATCTAATTTGTCCATCCATCCATTTTCGACTGTTGTCCCTTTTGGGGTGGCGGGGGGTGCTGGAGCCTATCTCAGCTGATTTCGGGTGGAAGGCGGGGTACACCCTGGACAAGTCGCCACCTCATCACAGGGCCAACATAGATAGACAGACAACATTCACACTAGGGTCAATGTATTTTTACATATTGTATTTACTGACGTTGTTCTGGTTTGGTTGTTGTTGTCTCTCTGTTTTATCCCCCTCTGTCTTCATTCGTTTTCTTTTTTCTATCCCCTCCTGCTCCGGTCCGGCTGCGCCAAACATTAATATAAATACATTTAATAAAGTCAAATACAAGTAAGGGAAAAAGTGAAGTATCCCACACTTCTCTTTTGTAAAGTAAATCTGTACAGAAAATATGGGCTTCTACATGATCGATGTTAAAAAAAAAAGGTGCCTTGAGGAACGCCTCAGTTATGTAAACCACAATTTTGGACCCCAGTGTTGTTTGCTAGCAAGGTTAACATGTCAATGGAAGAATCTACCAACGTGTTGGTCCAAGTTCCTCTGTACAACAGGAGCGCTCAAGTGTTTTTAGGAGTTTGCTGCAAAAATGTTTGTCTCGCAAGTTTTAAGCCCTGCACAACTGCATCTTCTTGGGATCCAATTTGTCGTATTTGCGTCACTAATGTTTGTGTTGATTGGTCCTCCTTCCATCCCGCCACTCGATGGACCAGGAAGTCTGAGGATAAACGTGATGTGAAGGTGACTGTCAGTCTTCATCGCTAGGAAGTTTTGTTCTAATGTTGACCCTCTTCTGGACACAGATCTGGAGGAGAAGAGGAGCATTACAGACCAGCAGGCGCAGGGACAGCAGCAGGCCGTGCAAGATGGAGGTTGGTCAAAGTGGGTCTGGGGGTCAGACTCAGTACAGCATGCTGGACACTTGACCAGGTTTATTTGTGTCTCGGTGGGACAGCAAGGAACACATTTATTTACTGAATAAAATCGGTGTTGTTGCCTTTGTAACGTTTGATTTGGTATGTTTCTAACCGGGTCAATTATGTAAATATAATGTATTTTATAATGTTGTATTATTGTTATAATTACACAAGATGTGTAAGTTACATGAAAATACCTGAAGGTTGTTCTTTTGAACATCAATATGTGGAACCATTGTCTCGTCGTGTCCCTCGTACTGCAATAATTGTTGTGACACCTGCTTATTTATGTGTGTTGGACACGCCCTTCTACTTACCTTTTGTCCACGATATCAACGGGAGAGGTAGGAGTCCATGCGACGACAGAAATTTGTATTTGTCTCATTAAGAACTTAAGTTCACTATTTCCTGTTCTGTATTATTAAGTTTGTGTAGTGGCTCGACTATTGGCAGAACAAATTGACAACGTCTGTAGTTCCTGCCTCGTCAGATGCATTAACACAAGTGAAGTGCAGCTGAGCAGCGACCCCTGGTGTCGGTCGTGTTCATTAAATTCTACACACAACGCAGAGGAAAAGAACACCGGCTACATAGTATTCCTATTTATGTATGGAAAGTACTTTGTCAGGCATGAATTCCTATTTACATATTATTGAGACCTATTACTGTTATTTTCAAATAACACATTTATTTACAGAGAGATGCTGCAGCAGAGTAAGATCCTCAAGGTGATCTGCAAAAACCTGGTCAAGAAGTGCCTGGAACTCTTCACAGAGCTTTCAGAGGACAAGGACAACTACAGGAAATGCTATGAGCAGTTCTCAAAGAATATTAAGCTCGGCATCCATGAGGATTCCCAGAATAGGAAGAAACTGTCTGAGATGCTCAGATACTACACTTGATCTTCCGGAGATGAGATGGTGTCGCTAAAGGACTATGTTTCACGTATGAAGGACAACCAGAAACACATCTACTACATCACAGGTGAGACCAAGGACCAGGTGGCCAACTCTGCCTTCGTGGAGCGCCTTCGCAAGGCTGGCTTGGAGGTCATCTACATGATTAAGCCCATCGACGAGTACTGTGTCCCAACAGCTGAAGGAGTATGACGGCAAGAACCCGGTGTCAGTCACCGAGGAAGGCCTGGAGCTGCCGGAGGATGAGGACGAGAAGAAGCAGGAGGAGTTAAAAACCAAGTTTGAAAACCTTTGCAAGATCATGAAGGACATCCTCGACAAGAAGATTGAAAAGGTCAGCGTCTCCAACCGCCTCGTCTCCTCGCCGTGCTGCATTGTCACCAGCACCTACGGCTGGACGGCCAACATGGAGAGAATCATGAAGTCCCAGACCTTGAGAGACAACGCCACAATGGGCTACATGACGGCCAAGAAGCATCTGGAGATCAACCCCGCGCATCCCATTGTGGAGACCCTGAGGGTGAAGGCCGACGTGGACAAGAACGATAAGGCGGTGAAGGATCTGGTCATCCTCCTGTTTCAGACGGCGCTGTTGTCTTCAGGATTCACACTGGAGGACCCACAGACGCACGCCAACCGCATTTACAGAATGATCAAGCTTGGCCTTGGCATCGATGACGACGACTCAGCAGTGGAGGACCTCATTCAGCCAGCTGAAGAAGACATGCCAGTTCTGGAGGGAGATGATGACACCTCAAGAATGGAAGAAGTCGACTAAATCTGCTTTTGTGACACATTTTTTTGTAATTTATTTCTAATTTTTTTTCAAAGCCATTACTTTTTTAGAATCATAGGTAGAAACTATCAGTCTTTGTCATCTATTAGTAGCCAATCTCACCTAGTATCTAAAGCTACACCCAGAAATACAAATATTTATGATGCAACTGTAGTATGGTACACTGTAAAAAAAAATTCTGTAAAAAAACGGTCATCTACTGGCAGCTATGGCTGCCAAACGAAAACCATAACATTAAAGTAAAACATTGTAAACCAAATAACGATCAAAAACATATTTACAGAAATTTTCATGAAATGTTTTGCGGAAAAATATTGTAATTTTACAGATTTTTACTAAATTATTAAAATCAACCACCTTTAATAAAGTGACGATGCAAACAGTTCTGCAGAAAAATACCTTTATTCTACAGTTTTTTTCCCAAATTATTACGATCAAACACCTTTAATGAAGTGACAAAGCTGGCAGTTATACAGAAAAATACCATTATTTTACAGATTTTTTCTGAATTGTTAAGATCAACCACCTTTAATAAAGTGACGATGCAAACAGTTCTGCAGAAAAATACCTTTATAGATTGTTAGTATAGACATAGACTTTTATATAACAAGCTACATATTTAATGAAAGATTATTACTGTAATTTTACATGAAATTGAAAGTAATTTAAGAAAACAGAAAATGCTATGTATAATTAATTTGGTATTTTTCTGTAAAAAAAAATAGAAATATACATAGTTTGTCATTACTGGCATATTACTTCAAATAACAGGCGGATTGTTTATTTACAGATAATGTCTTAAATTCTACAGTTTTATAAACTATTTTAAAAAAATAGAAAAATTACAGTAGAAATTCAGAGTAAATTAACCATAAAAATAGGATTTTTTTTTACAGTGTAAGTAAATTATGGTCGTTTTTGATTTTAGAAAACAAAGTACAGTTCCATACAACAAGCTGAAATGGAAATAACAACTAAAGTTAACTTTTTAAACGTGGGGGTGTCCAAACTTTTCCCACCGGAAGCTGTCTTGGCACTAATCGAATGATTCCACTTTGATATCATTCACCTTTTTGGTTATAAAAAATACACACAAAAAACAACAACAATCCAACGTAGGTCAAGATGCTAAGCCAAGGCTGGGCAATGTGAGCCTTGCCAAAAACACAGAATTTCTATTGCTAAGTTGGCAAAATTTTATGCTCATCGTAGTGTCGTCATTTAGTCTCTCCCAATAGGAACCAAAATATATAATCATATTAGATATATAAATACTGTTAATTTTGTCTTTATTTACCATGAATTGATTAACGTGGACCCCAACTTAAACAAGTTGAAAAACTTATTCGGGTGTTACCATTTAGTGGTCAATTGTCCGGAATATGTACTGCACTGTGCAACCTACTAATAAAAGTTTCAATCAATCAATTATATATTTTTTAATTCGGTCCCGCATTTCATTCCTATCTATTGATTGATTGATTGATTGAAACTTTTATTAGTAGATTGCACAGTGAAGTACATATTCCGTACAATTGACCACTAAATGGTAACACCCGAATAAGTTTTTCAACTTGTTTAAGTCGGGGTCCACTTAAATTGATTCATGACACAGATATATGCTATTTTTATAATACAGTCATCACACAAGATAATCATCAGAGTATATACATTGAATTATTTACATTATTTACAATCCGGGGTGTGGGATATGGAGGGTTGGGGCGGTCAGGGGGAGTTAAGTTTGGTTGGTATCAACACTTCAGTCATCAACAATTGCATCATCAGAGAAATTGACATTGGAACAGTGTAGGTCTGACTTGGTAGGATATGTACAGCAAGTATTGGACACAGAGAGAGATCAGAAATTACAAGAAAAAGTGTCTACATTTGATTATTTACAATCCGAAGAGGTATGATAAGGAAGGGAGGGTGTTAGTTTAGGGTTGAAGTTGCCTGGAGGTGTTCTTTTAGTGCGGTTTTGAAGGAGGATAGAGATGCACTTTCTTTTACACCTGTTGGGAGTGCATTCCACATTGATGTGGCATAGAAACAGAATGAGTTAAGACCTTTGTTAGATCGGAATCTGGGTTTAACATGGTTAGTGGAGCTCCCTCTGGTGTTGTGGTTATGGCGGTCATTTACGTTAAGGAAGTAGTTTGACATGTACTTCGGTATCCGTGGGCCCGAATATAGAACGGACGGGGGAGGAGCTAAAAAAGCGCGGGAGACGAGAAGTGGCGGCTGTTGAAAAATAAAGTGGGGTCAAGCGTGTCCTGCCTTTGTGGTACTTTTGCAAGGAAGACAACACAAATATTTTCTAAACAACTCAACTGTAACCCGCCTTTAACCCACCGTCTTCGAAATTGGTGAGAGACCAAAATATAAGGGTTACACTTTGTGTATTTTTCTGTATTTCATGTTTTGTACAATAGAACGTCGGGGTGCCTTGATCTGTTAGTGATAATATTGGCAAAATAAAACCAAGTGGAAGTAAAATTTACAAGCTATAAGCACCGTTTATTTGCGCAAAGCTCGACAGCCTGTGAGCATGTAAATGTATCCATCCATCCATTTTCTACCGCTTATCCCTTTTGGGGTCGCGGGGGGCGCTGGAGCCTATCTCAGCTACAATCGGGCGGAAGGCGGGGTACACCCTGGACAAGTCACCACCTCATCGCAGGGCCAACACAGATAGACAGACAACATTCACACTCACATTCACACTCTAGGGCCAATTTAGTGTTGCCAATCAACCTATCCCCAGGTGCATGTCTTTGGAGGTGGGAGGAAGCCGGAGTACCCGGAGGGAACCCACGCAGTCACGGGGAGAACATGCAAACTCCACACAGAAAGATCCTGAGCCCGGGATTGAACCCAGGACTACTCAGGACCTTCGTATTGTAAAGCAGACGCACTAACCCCTCTGCCACCGTGCTGCCCGTGAATGTATCCATTAAGGAAAAAAAATAGATTAAAAATGAAAAACAGCTTTTTCATTTTTGTGTCAAAAAAGTAACACAAATGAAGATCACCAGTCAACTGAAAGGGGGGAAAAACACCGGAACCGGAAGTTATTCAAAGACAAAACTGCAGACTGACCGTTTATGTATGAAACTATGTTGACGTAAGCACTTAATTTGTGCACTTTGTGAAGGTAGTTCGTATTGGGCACTCTTTAAGTACACTTACTGTGCACACAAAATGTGCACACTTGTGCAATTAAGGGCTTAGCTCATGGGTGTCAAACTCTGGCCCGCGGGCCAAATTTGGCCCGCCGTGTAATTCCATTTGGCCCTTGAGGCAATATCAAGTTAACATTAGAGCTGACCCGCCAGTATTATACAGCGGCGGTGCCGCTGTAACACCGCATTCACCGCTAATACTCATACTTACCAGCCCTCCCGATTTTCCCGGGAGACTCCCGAATTTTAGTGCCCCTCCCGAAAATCTCCCGGGGAAACCATTCTACCGAATTTCTCCCGATTTCGACCCTGACAACATTATTGGCGGCGTGCCTTAAAGGCACTGCCTTCAACGTCCTCTACAACCTGTCGTCACGCCCGCTTTTCCTCCCGATTTTCCTCCCGATTTTCCCGGGAGACTCCCGAATTTTAGTGCCCCTCTCGAAAATCTCCCGGGGCAACCATTCTCCCGAATTTCTCCCGATTTCGACCCGGACAACATTATTGGGGGCGTGCCTTAAAGGCACTGCCTTCAACGTCCTCTACAACCTGTCGTCACGCCCGCTTTTCCTCCATACAAACAGTGTGCCGGCCTAGTCACATAATATATGCGGCTGTACACACACACAAGTGAATGCAAGGCATACTTGATCAACAGCCATACAGGTCACACTGAGGGTGGCCGTATAAACAACTTTAAAACTGTTACAAATATGCGCCACACTGTCAACCCACACCAAACAAGAATGACAAACACATTTCGGGAGAACATACGCACCGTAACACAACATAAACACAAGAGAACAAATAACCAGAACCCCTTGCAGCACTAACTCTTCCGGGTCGCTACAATATACACCCCCGCTACCACCAAAGCCCTCCCCCGCCCACCAAGTTAATGTTGATATTTACCTCAGAAGGCTGCAAATAGAAAAGAGGCATTCAGTTTTTTATTTACATTTTATTTAATATACCATTGATGTTTTTTCGTTTGTTTTTTGAAAGTTGATTTTGCACTATTAAGTTATATAAGCGTTGCTTGTTCCATATTCAGTGTTAAAGCAAATCAGTGTAGCAAACTGAGCAATAATTAACGTTTTATTCATGCACTTTCTCTTGCTACTTCAAGGCTTGAATGTTTGATTAATTCATTATTGTTATTTTATTTTCAAATTTATTATTAGCCTGTGGAAAAGGTTTATTTTGATATTTACCTCAGAAGGCTGCAAATAGAAAAGAGGCATTCAATTTTTATTTAAATTTTATTTGATATGCCATTGATATTTTTTAATTATTATTATTATTATTTGAAACTCAATTTTGCATGTCACTATAAAGTTATATAAGCCTTGCTTGTTCAATATTCAATGCAAAACTTGTTTGGGTCCCTAATAAAAGGTTAATTTGTTCAACCTTGACCCGCGGCTTTGTTCAGTTTAAATTTTTGGCCCACTCTGTATTTGAGTTTGACACCCCTGGCTTAGCTTGTGTACCTAAGTGCACTTAAATGTGTACACTTGACACATGCACTTATTTTGCGCAAATAACTTTTAATAATTTGTAAGTGCAATTAGATTGTGTACGTATGTGCACTAAAATTGTATATGTGCTTATTATTTACACTTGGTAAGTGTACTTATTTTGCACACTTTACCTGTGCACTTAACTTGTCCACTTATTGTGCTCACTAAACTTGCACACTTTGCTTGTGTACTTCAGTGCACTTAAATGGTTTACCTTGTACACTTAACCTGTGCACTCATTGTGTGCACTTAGTTTGTGCACCTAAGTGCACTTAACTTGTTCAACTTGCACACTTGACATGTGCACTTAAGTTGTACATGTAAGTGCATTTACATTGCGCACTTATGTTGCAAACCAAACTTGTGCATTTAAAATGTGTTTTCTTTTGTACTTAGGTGCACTTAGCCTTTGTACTGAAGTACAACACATAAGTGCACTGAATTGTGCTAACTTTGCACGCTTAACCTGTGTAAGTGCTCTTAGCTTGTGAATGTAAGTGCACTTAAATTGTAAATGTGCTTATTTTTCCTTACTTGTGTACTTGTTGAGTGCACTTATTTTGCACACCTAACTTGTGCACTTAGCTTGTGTACCTCAGTGAACTTGAATAGTAAATGCACTCATTTTGGGCACTTAGCTTGTGCACTTTGTGAAAGCACTTATTTTGCTTGTGTATTTAAGTGTATTCAAATTGGAGGGGCAGTTTCTGAGGCACTTAATCAATGTTTATCAATCAATCAATGTTTATTTATATAGCCCTAAATCACAAGTGTCTCAAAGGGCTGTACAAGCCACAACGACATCCTCGGTACAGAGCCCACATACGGGCAAGGAAAAACTCACCCCAGTGGGACGTCGGTGAATGACTATGAGAAACCTTGGAGAGGACCGCATATGTGGGTAACCCCCCCCCCCCCCCCCCCCCCCCCCTCTAGGGGAGACCGAAAGCAACGGATGTCGAGTGGGTCTGACATAACATTGTGAAAGTCCAGTCCACAGTGGATCCAACACATCAGCGGGAGTCCAGTCCACAGCGGGGCCAACAGGAAACCATCCCGAGCGGAGACGGGTCAGCAGCGCAGAGATGTCCCCAACCGATGCACAGGCTAGTGGTCCACCCGGGGTCCCGACTCTGGACAGCCAGCACTTCATCCATGGCCACCGGACCTATGCAACTCCCCCTCGCAAGGGACAGGGGAGAAGAGGAGAGAAGAAAAGAAACGGCAGATCAACTGGTCTAAAAAAGGGGGGGTCTATTTAAAGGCTAGATTATACAAATGAGTTTTAAGATGGGACTTAAAGGCTTCTACTGAGGTAGCATCTCTAACTGTTACCGGGAGGGCATTCCAGAGTACTGGAGCCCGAATAGAAAACGCTCTATAGCCCGCAGACTTTTTTTTGGCTCTGGGAATCACTAATAAGCCGGAGTTCTTTGAACGCAAATTTCTTGTCGGGACATATGGTACAATACAATCGGCGAGATAGGCTGGAGCTAAACCGTGTAATATTTTATACGTAAGTAGTAAAACCTTAAAGTCGCATCTTAAGTGCACAGGAAGCCAGTGCAAGTGAGCCAGTACAGGCGTAATATGATCAAACTTTCTTGTTTTTGTCAAAAGCCTTGCAGCCGCATTTTGTACCAACTGTAATCTTTTAATGCTAGACATAGGGAGGCCCGAAAATAATACGTTACAGTAATCGAGACGAGACGTAACGAACGCATGAATAATGATCTCAGCGTCGCTAGTGGACAAGATGGAACAAATTTTAGCGATATTACGGAGATGAAAGAAGGCCGTTTTAGTAACACTCTTAATGTGTGACTCAAACGAGAGAGTTGGGTCGAAGATAATACCCAGATTCTTTACCGAGTCTCCTTGTTTAATTGTTTGGTTGTCAAATGTTAAGGTGGTATTATTAAATAGATGTTGGTGTCTAGCACGACCGATAATCAGCATTTCCGTTTTCTTAGCGTTGAGTTGCAAAAAGTTAGCGGACATCCATTGTTTAATTTCATTAAGACACGCCTCCAGCTGACTACAGTCCGGCGTGTTGGTCAGCTTTAGGGGCATGTAGAGTTGAGTGTCATCAGCATAACAGTGAAAGCTAACACCGTACTTGCGTATGATGTCACCCAGCGGCAGCATGTAAATACTAAAGAGTGCAGGGCCAAGAACCGAACCCTGGGGAACTCCGCACGTTACCTTGACATAGTCCGAGGTCACATTGTTATGGGAGACGCACTGCATCCTGTCAGTAAGATAAGAGTTAAACCAAGACAAGGCTAAGTCTGACATACCAATACGTGTTTTGATACGCTCTAATAAAATATTATGATCAACAGTATCGAAAGCGGCGCTAAGATCAAGAAGCAGCAACATAGATGACGCATCAGAATCCATCGTTAGCAATAGATCATTAGTCGTTTTTGCGAGGGCTGTCTCCGTAGAGTGATTTGCCCTGAAACCGGATTGAAAAGGTTCACAGAGATTGTTAGTCACTAAGTGTTCATTTAGCTGCTGTGCAACAATTTTTTCGAGAATTTTGGAAATAAACAGAAGGTGGGCGACCGGTCGGTAGTTTACCATGAGGTCAGGATCGAGGTTAGGTCTTTTGAGCAGAGGATGAATAACCGCTTTTTTGAATGCTAGGGGAACAGTGCCGGAGGAAAGTGATAAGTTTATAATATTTAACACTGATGGACCTAATAATACAAACAGTTCCTTGATAACTGTTAACTTGTGTACTTACTGTAAAGCGCACTTACATTGTGCACTAAGTTCTCATTCAATTGTGCAAGTGCACCTAATTGTTGTGGCCTTTGCATACACAGTATTTATATGTTCCATGTTATAACACTTTAATGACATGTCCAGTTACATTATTGCACTATAGCTTTTAATATGGTTGGGAAAACACATGTTAGGAGCATACATTGTGTTTAAGCAGCTACTGTATGTGTTATTGTTTTTTTTCACTCAGCCGTCTGCTTGTCATCAGGACACAGCCCTGGAACAGGAAGACAGATAAACACCAAAATAAATAGAAATGTCCCTTTTACCATAACATACATTTTGCGTGCGTATGAATGAATGAATATATATATGTATGTATGTAGAATATATATATATATATGTATGTATGTATGCATGTGTGTATGAATATGTTTATATATGTGTATATATATATGCATGTATATACAGTATGTATGCATATATATATGCATATATATATGTGTGTGTATATATATATACATACATATGTACCTGTATATAGGCTCCAGGACACCCACGACCTCCAGAGGAACAAGCGGTAGAATATGTATGTATGCATGTGTGTGTATATATATACTGTATGTATATATATACAGAGTATTACACATTAATTTCTGCTGACCTGTTATTCCATCATATTTATGGATGTTGGCCGGGAAATTGAGACAGCCAACTTGCTTTTGGAACACTTCAACATCTTTGGGCTCCATCTCTCCGCTCCTTGCTTGAAGATGAATATTAATGCAGAATATTCATTTGACAATATTGTGTTTGTAAACACTGATGTATGAATGAGGGAAGTGCAGACTTACTGAACAGCAGGATGAATCTTCCAGTGACGTCGCCGTTACGGAAGGTGTCTGTCCACAGGAGACAGTCAGAGCAGGTCCTCAGGATGTGACCTTTGTGCTCCGCCAGGTTTTCTTGGGAAAGGAACATCATTTTCTGACTTATTAGATTTAATCTTTGATGTCTCCTATTATAAAAACAGTGACACTGTAACAGTTGTTTGTGTCCCTAGAGTCTGTTTATGAGCACCAAACCCTCACTTGTTTGCTCCACACTCCAAAAGAGTGGGCAAAAAAGCCTCTTTGCTACACATCTTTGAATCCAATCTGGAACTTCTGCGACCTTCCACCATGGCAGCTGTAAGTTTGATCTTTTTTTTTTTCTTTTTTTTCAGCAGATAAGCCAACCTAGCCGATAAGATGTTAGCACTGTAACTCCCATAGCTGTACACTTAAAAAAAACAGTCAGTAAATTTTACAGTAAAAAACGCACTGCTTAGTCACCAGAATTTTACTCAAATATTAAAATTAGTAGGCCTATTGCTTTTCCTTTTACGTTAAAGCGTTGGTAGCTCTGCTGCCAGAATTTTCGTGTAAAGATAACAGCGGTACTATTTTCCCATTTACAATAATACATTGTGATAACGACCATAGATTTCTGTCAAAAAAAAACCTGGCAGGAAAAAATAACAGTGGTACTGATTTTCCATTTACAGTATTGGAAAACTTAACATTTTGCAGTAAAATTCTGGCAAGGTGTTACCTTTTTTTTTTTTAATAACCGCAAATGTAGTAGTGCTCTTCAATTTTCAGTAATTCATTGTAAAAAACAAACAAACAAAAAAAACCCTCAGTTGCCAAAATTTCACCATAAAAAGAGTGGTACTATTTTTCAAATTACAGTAATGCACTGTAAAAAAAATAATCTGTGAATTTTATGGAAATATACCAGCAGCTAAGTCACTAGAATTTTATTGGAAAAATAACATTGGTACCTTTTTTCAATTTACAGTAATTCCATGTAAAAACCACCATACATTTTAAAAAAGGATTATGGCAAGGAGTAGCCAGGTTTTTGTGTGTGTTTTTTTACCGCAATATCTACAGTGCATTACTTTAGACAGAAAAAACAGCATCCCTGTCATAGCAAAACATTTGTAGGTTTTCCTAAATGTTACATTTATTATACCATGTGATATTTTATTATACAACATCTGTTATGGTAGATTTTCTTTACAGTCTATGATATGTCACATATAGCATATTAAATCATAGCACATTCACTCAAGCTGTGGTAAGCGGGCTCCATCTAGTGGTACGCCAGGGAATCACTTGTTTAAAATACGGCGCTGTATTTCCCTATATTCAAACACAGTGTTACTGTTCCAACTGTGTGTAATGTTACAGTGGCCAAACATTGTAAATATACTTGTTAAATAAAAGCTCTGCCTTGTTTTTAATGAATACCTTGGCCTACTACGCTACTGTATTTTAACATTGGTCATTATGGTGGTACTTGGTTAAAAAGCCAACCACTGTAATAGCAAATATTTTAACATATGCTATATATCATACAATTGTTATAGTATTTATTTACAGTGTATGACATATGTTACATGTCTTAGCATATTATATCATACCATATGATACAGTATATCATCCATCATATTATATCGTACCATATGATACAGTATATCATATATTATATCATACCATATGATACAGTATATCATATTATATCATAACATATGATACAGTATATCATATATCGTAACATATGATACAGTACATCATATTATATCATAAAATATGATACAGTATATCATATATCATAAAATATGATACAATACATCATATATCATAACATATGATACAGTATATCATATACCGTACCATATATCGCACATACATTAATTATACCAGAATCTTGCATATACTGTATATATAATACAAACAACTGTATATTCTAACTTATTACATATCATGAGTGCAGTTGGGTGTTTGATGATGTGTTGGATTTTGTACCCTAGGAAGTGACCGTACAATAGGTCATGTTTCCTCATCTCTTATGGTAGGCTGACCATACGTCCTCTTTTCTCCGGACATGTCCTCTTTTGTGTCCGGGCGGGGTTTCTTAAATGCCTCAAATGTCTAGGGATGCAAATTATCGATTATTTCATTAATTGATAGTTGATAACCTTATCGATCGATCATCGATTAGTTGATAAAGCGGCGTTTTCCCCCCATCTGAGATTTCCCCTCAATAAGGTACAAAATCAAAATCAAAATTTTGCTGGTATAAAATACAAAGGACATTGTATTCCCTAATCAAATGTTTATTTGATACAAAAGTAAGTCATCTTTGTAACATGAGGAATATAATATAAAGTGCACTTTAGTCTTGTCACACATGCAAGACTTGGTAGTGGCAGCAGCCATAATAGCTAGCTTTATTTTATATAATCCCTCTTGAACTGGGAAAGGTGCCTAATGCCTATCTGTCAACTTGAAAAAATACAAGGAAGACATCCCTGAAAATTGTAACAGCAGGCAGCAAATAAGTAAGCCTGTTGGCTGTTGCAGTCTGCTGCAGAACTTCACCTTTGGACTCAGGTGAGGCTGACAAGAACTGAAGTGAAAAAACATGTCACTCACTCACTACTGTAAAGACAAGAAAAATAAAGTAACATCAAGTGCACAACATGCACAATGCACATCTTAGTCTGTCTCACAAACTATTAGAAGGCTAGCAGCCTGCAAGCTGCAACATTAATTGAATCCCTCTTGAACTGGGAAAAGTGCCTATATGACAGTCAACTTGAAAAAATATAAGGCAGACATCCCTGAAATTGTAAGTAACAGCAAAATAAGTAAACCTAAGCCTGCTGCAGAAGAACAGTCATTGATTCAACTTAACATTTGGGCTCAAGTGAGGCTGACAGAAGAACTGAATGAAAAACATGTCACTGCATAAAATAAAATAAAGTGCATGCACTATGCCAGTCCTCCATGTAGTGGCAAGTGACGGTGATATAGCTCTCTGTTGTATTTGACGTCCAACAGTCAGTGGTTATTGCTACATGCGTGTTGGCCAGTCGTGCTTTCAGCTCGGCTTTCTTTCTTTTGTAGCGAGCCTCTATGCGGGTTGTTATTGTTTCTCGAGAAGGGATTTGGTAGTCTGGCTCACAATAGTTCATCAACTCACGAAACCCCTTGCCATCCACAATGCTTATAGGCAGCATATCCTTTTCAACCATGTTGCAAATCCTCTGGGTGATGCCCTCTGCCCGTGCGTCATCACACACCGCTTTTCTTTTGGAAAACGCTTCGGCGACGGAGGGCTGGCCTGGCCGTGCTCCGCCTCCACTCTCTCCTCCAAGCACAGCGGCATGTAAACTTTTTAGGTGGTAATTTAACGAACTGGTTGAATTGTTGTACTTCAAAACAGCCTTACATATTTTGCACGTTGCATCGTCCTCTTTTAGGGTGAAATGTTCCCACACAGCACTTCTCTTGCGTCGCTTCATGTTTGTTTTTCTTCTCTCGCATGTGGACTCTCATGTGTACAGCGGACATGTAGGGCTGGTCACGTGATGGTGTTGCTGCTTGGAAAAAGTACAATAAGCAACAACTCCCTCGTGTGGACTAGCGAGGTATAAACTCAGCATTACCTTCACACAGAAAACCACCGCACCGACCGTGACAGAACGGAATTGTCAATTAATTGAAATCGTTAATTTTAATCGGGTAATTTCTTAACGGCAATTAATCGAAAATCGATTAATTGTTAACATCCCTACAAATGTCCGGCATTTTGAGTTAGGGTTGCATGTATTTTCAATGTACGTCCAAGGTTAAGTTAAGAAGGGGTTCAACAAAACAAACTGTGAAGGTGTGCGCACGCAGAAACATTTGTGAGGGAGGGGCAGAGACACAGAGCGGGAGAGCTAGTGAGTGGAGAACTGGAGACAGACATGAAAACAAGAAATGCCGAAAAGTAAATGCAACTTCACGGATGTTTTGCGGAAAAAGTATTTGTGTTTTGGTCCTGGCCGTGACAAATGGGAAGCAGAATGCACTGTGTGCAAAGCAGCAACGTATGTATCTGTGGCAAATAAAGATCTACAAGCCCATATCGACACTACAAAGCACAAAACAGCTGTGCAGGGCGAGAGCTTGTCTGCCGTTTTTTGTTTAAATGTAATTAACTTCTTTTGAGGCATTATTTATGTTTAGATTATATACAAGAGGTTATTTTGAATATTTCTACCTCTGCACTTTTTTTTCCAAAACTGTGAATGTTCAGAATATAAGTGTGACTAATTTTGTTATACTGTCAAGCAGTGTTGACGTTAACACACTTTTTGTGTCTTTTTAACGCACTGAAATCAGAAAGGACGCAGATTTTTTTTATTTTACCATTTGCGGCCCACAGTTAATGTTTTAAGGCCCACGGCACATTCTAAAAATACTATTAAAATAAACAAAAACATAACAAAAGTGAAATAAAAAAGCTTACAGGTGAAATGTAATTTAGAAACAGTTGCAATGTTGACTAATAAAACAAAAATGTTTTTTTTTCTTTCAAACTGTCATTGCTCAAAACATAATAATAATAATAATCAAAATCAATGTTATTATGAATTATTGACCTATCAAAGGTTCTGATTACTTCACATCAAATATTCCACTTAGAAAAATATTTTTGGTGGAAGATTTTGCATATTTTGTGTGTTTGCCATAAAAAACATAGTTTTGTTTGACAAAAAAGGGCGGAAAATAAACAAACAAAAAACACAACATAAAAAAACTAAAACATTTTGAAATGAGGAATAGATGTGAAGTTGATGTAGACTCCAGAGATTTAAGAGTTAAATATAAAATGTATGTATGCCCTGGCACACCATTATCATCATTTCATGACCCAAGCAAAACACTTTTTACACTTTTATACTGAAACAAATACACCTACAACTTATTAAATAAAAACATAGAAAAAAATAGCAGCAGCGGTAAAGTTTAGATCCATGAAGGAAAGAAGAAAGTGAATGAATGTTTATAACTGAATACATTTACATATGTATACACATTTGTTTTCTTTTGTATTTTTTTTTTTAATGAATTAAGTAACGTTTATGACAACCTTTTTCCAAAACACAACATAGAATGTGAGATACAACCGGATAATGCATACATTTGTCATTTATTTCCAAAACGCTTACAAAAAAGTGGGACCCCAAAAATTTACTGTGGCACCCCATTTTTATGACTTGATGGGGTCCCTGGGACCCCATTTTGAAAATTCCTAGCGCCAACACTGCTGTCAACGGAGGAGAAAAAATGCTTTATTTAAATAAATATATTATTTATGAAGCAAGTTTGAGTATCATTGCCAAATTTTCACCTAGTCCCGGCCTTGGTGTGCTGCCCGCCTTGGCACGCATATATGTGTCCTCTTTTTGGGATTTCAGAATATGGTCAGCCTACTTATGGTCCACTTACTGCGAAACATGGTGGTAAGTCCGACAGTTGTTGCGTTCACTTCACCCAAAATACAACGATTGCTGTGTGGGACAAAGCATATTTTGCCAAAAGTTCCTTTGAAAGATTCTTCTGATGAAGGGACTCACAAGCAGCGATCGCCCCATCTTAGCGTCACCACGTGACTCTGCAGCGTCAGCGACAAGTCGATCCACGAGCTTTGCACCGACTGCATGGCCTTATGGTACTGCTGGGGGTCGCCAGCTCCCATCACATACACCCATTTTCCAAATATCTGCAAGGGAAGCAAAATCACAATTGTTTTGTCGTTGTTGTGCTTTGCAGAATGGCTCAAAAAAACGGTCTGATATTAGCCAAAAAACAAGTATCGGATGATATCGCTATACGCGCCGATACACGGAGTCCTGCAGCGTGTTTACTTGTGCAAGTTATTTACAAAAAGGTAAACATACATTCATGAATAAATCATTATTATATTCATGTTAGCATAGCATTTAACATTGCTAGCGATTAGCGCACTAGTTGCCAGCGAGCTACTAGCAGTGCTATCCTGTTGTATTTGAACATCTAAGTGATGCACAATAACAAGGTACCTATAGGACCAGTTGTATTTAAAACATACTTTTATACAGGATATGTATTAACTCAATCAGTTTGGGGTCCTTTGCCCAGGAGCTTGCTGCACAGCTACACAGCAGCTAAGCACAAAATAGCACGCTGGCTAGACACACATAAGTGTCCTTAATTTAACAATATCGCAGTCTAAAAGATAATTGTCAATATAAACAAGCAATAAATAATCATAGTTGCATATTAGCGATGCAAAATATTAGAAAGTGTCCTGTAACAAACGTGTCCGCATCATTCCACCCACTCTGTCAAGCGCTTAAATTAATTATAGTGAACACGAGGTGTCGCCAAAAAAGAATTACCTCTCCATCTCAAAAGCATAAACCTGACATGAAGTTAGTGTTTTTTTTTATACATTTCACTTGATCAAACTTTTTCCAACATCCTCCACTACAAAAAAAAAGTACGAACCACGATTCGTGCTAACCCTAATCAGGTCAAATGTAGTGACATTTGTAATGCTGTAAATGGCGGATGAGCATTATGAAACACAATACAGTGTCAATACAGTTAATGAGTGTGCCATACACTCACCAGGGCGTCATTTACCATTACTAATACATACCGTTGTTCTCTGTTTGAGTAATTACACTCGATCAAGCCGCACTATAAAATAGTATATTACATTATATTACATATTATATTAAATTATTACAAGTGTGTACTTGATTTGTGCTGATATCATATACCTGTATATTATCTGTTGGCATCGGCCAATAATCAAGGCTCCAATTGGAAATTGAAAAGGTTGTATCAGGACACTCCTACTTTGCAGTAATGTAGAATAGAGATGGGATTTATGGCTCTTTGAAGAGAGCCGGATATTGAGGAGCCGTTCTATTTCAAAGAGCCGTTTGAAAGACTGGCTCGTTATAATACTTACTTTTTGGTTTTTGTTTTTATCAAAGAAACAATTACTAGCATCAGTTATACGATAGGATGTATATCAGAATAACCAAATGTACACATATATCTTACTCTACTGGTGAGAATTATTCTGACATTTTGACCATAATCTTATTTTTGTTGTATTTTCATTGTAAACATTCCATAAGGAGGTGCCATATTTAATGCTTGGACAGTGACGTCATTAGTTTGAATTTTCCCTCATCTAGCAACATGTGTAGCATTTTAACAGTAGAGAAAAATACACAAATAAAATAGTAATAAAATGCATTAAAAATTAAAATAATAAATATATAATAAAAAGTATGTACTACTATACCTGGTGTGCGTACACTTTAACTACTACTCTTTAGAATTATGGTTCTGAAAAGTGAATCCAAAAAGAAGTAATAATAATATATAATAATAAAAATAATAATTTCAACATATATATATATACACACATATACATATATACTGTACATACCTATATACATACATACATACATATTTGTATGTATATATACTATATTATGTATGTATATGTTACACAGCTCGAAAGATGGGCCAACTCTTTCGTTGTGCGACACATTTATTTTTCAGGATCAAGCTGCAAAACAATTGACACTGCGTTACAACTGGAGCTTGATGCATATGCTTCTTTTCATATCACGTACAGGCAGACTTCTTCTACAAAATACAATGTCTGGAGTTGAACAATTTTACAAATATTCCAAAAATATATTTATGTATACACATACACATATATATACACAAAACCCCTTTTTACTATTTCTATCTACCTTTGAATCATGCTCTTAATCACTGTTTAATAATGTATGGATTGTATTTATTATATGTATTTATTAGATGTATTTATTTATGTCATCTTATCATTACTTTTACTCAATCTACTGTCCTATGTGCGACTGTAAATCTACTGCCTTAGCACACACTAACAATAGTTCAGCTTTGACACACGTGTCTGTGTGCTTATGATCAATACAACACTCAAAAGTTCGTTTAGCATGTCCTTGTAACATAAATGGCATTTAACATTTTATTTTCAAGTATCTCTGAGGAGTTATGTTGTGAACTTACTCTTAAACTAAAGCGAACTGTATTTTGCTTCGTCACCGTGGTTACCCTCGGACCAACGTCCGCCATCTTAGAAAATACCCTGAATGTGACTCGTTTTTAACTCATAACATTCACAAAACAGACATTAGCTTAACATTGCTTACTCTAAAAGGTACAGAATAAATTCTACTACTGCTTGTATGTGTTATATGCAAACAAGCTTACCTGCAAAACAATTGACACTGCGTTACAACTGGAGATTGATGCATATGCTTCTTTTCATATCACGTACTGGCAGACTTCTTCTACGGCACCAGCTACTGATACCAACGGCACCAAGCACCCTCTGCTGGTGTAACTAAATATCGCATGCTGCATAGAAATACATAGAAAACCTTGACATCACAAAACAGTAGTCTATAAACAGTATTTAAATCAAGTTTTCTGACCTTAAAGAGTTTTTAATGGGGGGGCAACTATTTTAGTCAAATTAAATCACTTAGTGCCACATATAAATGTATATATATATATATATATATATATATATATATATATATATATATATATATATATATATATATATATATATATATATATATATATATATAATTTGTTGAAAGGACTAGTTGGTACAATCCCTGGGGACTCTGCATGGCAGGGGCGTCCTCCTCCCTGAGCCAGGCTTGCACCTGACCGCATACCTAAGTGAGGCTAGGTGACACTGCTGGGAGGCTTTTCCACCATTGGGACACATCTTCAGTTGTGTGCCCCAGCGTCACGGGGTGTTTCGGCCCGGCTTACCACAAGACACCCTCTGCTGAGGAAGGGCCCACCCCAGGGTGATCAAATCCCTGGGTGTGTGTGTCCCATTAGGTGTTAGCCTTAGCAGCCCAGCTGGTGTCACTCCTCCTCAACCACAACCAATGGCTCGTCCTCTCTGCTGTGTTGGCCAGCTCTTTAATGGCCTGTCTGTGAGCCTGCCCCCTGACTCCAACCTCCCTAAGGAGCTTTGCTGTTGTGCTAGCTACAAAGCCCCTACAGCCCACCTCCACTGGGCGCACCCTTACCCTCGCGCTTTGAGTCACTAGAGAAAAGCGCTATATAAATATAATTCACTCACAATATATATGTATTTATAAATATACATACATACATACATATGCATACATACACATATTAATATATATATATATATATATATATATATACACATACATATATATATATATATATATATATATATATATATATATATATATATATATATATATATATATATATATATATATATATATATATATATATATATATATATATATATATATATATATATATGTATACATATATATATATATATGTATGTGTATATATATATATATATATATATATATATTAATATGTGTATGTATGCATATGTATGTATGTATGTATATTTATAAATACATATATATTGTGAGTGAATTATATTTATATAGCGCTTTTCTCTAGTGACTCAAAGCGCTTTTACATTGTGAAACCCAATATCTAAGTTACATTTAAACCAGTGTGGGTGGCACTGGGAGCAGATGGGTAATGTGTCTTGCCCAAGGACACAACGGCAGTGACTAGGATGGCGGAAGCGGGAATCGAACCTTGAACCCTCAAGTTGCTGGCACGGCCACTCTACCAACTGAGCTATGCCGCCCCAAAAAAAAAAAAAAAAAAATATATATATATATATATATATATATATATATATATATATATATATATATATATATATATATATATATATATATATATATATATATATATATATATATGTGTGTGTGTGTCTGTATGTATACATGTAAATATATGTAATGTATTTCACTGTTCTTATGTGTAAAAATACATTTATCCTTAAATTTAAAAAGAGTTAATCTAAATGGTAAGTTTCCTTAACTCTGACTCATTCTCTTGTCCAGTTGCCAGTCGGGCGGCACGCAGGTGCGAAGCGAGCAATTACCGACACCAAACTTGCACGTGCATAAAAAACGGCTCTCAACCGGGAATCGGTTCTCATTGTTCCATTAAAAGAGCAGTTCAAAAGACTCGATTCGTTTGCGAATGTCACACCTCTAACATAGAACTACACTGCGCTACATTCTCTACCAAAAAATAAGACGATAAAAATAACGAAATGTTACCAGTTTTGGATCCTCTGGCATGAAGGGTTGGACCAGGTCCTTGCAGTCTGGTACAGAAGCATCACAAAATGTGGCGAGGGCCAACAAAAAGGTAAAGGCAGGCACGAGAGTCATGTTGAACTGCCACACTGCAGAGTGTTACTGCCGAGCATTGATCTCTCTCTCGAGAGAAAAGAGTGCTTTTTTTCAAAATGGTTACCGTAAAGGAGTGGAGAAAAGGTGAATTCTGCACAGGGGAATTTTGTTTCTCATCATGTTTTGACCGAGCGCTGAATGAACATCTTGACGCTTGAAAGGACTCTGGGCCAAGTGCCACCATTCGCCAAAAGCTTTTCTGCAGTGTAACAAAGGTCGATTTCCCAGCAAAGGGTCACCACAATGTTACCCGGCAACAGTCTTTGTGGAAGGTTCTTTTACTAAGGGCTTAGAAAAAATCAGTGAATAATGTTTTATTTTGTCTATTCAACTCGTTTTTGTTCCGACCTAAACAATTATTGTACAGTACAGTTCAACGTGTCTTCTAGTTATTCCATGTTTATTAAATGCCTTGGAAAGTGGTATGATGATTCCATGACAGATAAAAACAGCATCTCCAACACCGAAAATCAAGTTGAAGAATGGTTGAAAAAGATTGGCAAGTCTGGTCTGCCTGGGAAATACAAGTGCTGGATCTACCAGCATGGCCTACTCCAAAGACTTATGTGGCTTCTCACTGTGTACGAAGTGGCCATAACAACAGTTGAAGGGTTGGAGAGGAAGTTCAACAAGCATCTTCGTAAATGGTTTGGAATACCCCCAAGCTTTACATCTACGGGGCTCTACATAAGGTCGGGTCAGCTCCAGCTCCCCCTGTCTTCAGTTGTGGAGGAGTTTAAAGTCGCAAAATGCAGACTTTCCCTGACGTATAGGGACTCCCAAGATCAACTCATCAGGGAAGCTGGAATAAGAACAAGATCTGGCAGGAAGTGGGCCGCCAGCGCTGCTGTTACCCAGGCAGAATCATCTCTCAGGACCAAAGATACCATCGGAAGCCCTTGCACTGGAAGACAGGGTCTAGGAACATCACATTTCCAGCAGTGGTCCAAGTCCACTCCCAGGGAAAAGAGGACAATGATCCAGGATGAAGTTCGAAACCTTGAGGAAGAAGGAAGAAGAGCTAAAGCCGTCGAGCTCGCAACCCAAGGTGCCTGGACAAGGTGGAACCTTCCCAAGAGGACCGTGACGTGGAGTGAACTGTGGAGGCTGGAGCCGTTTCGTATCTCGTTTCTGCTCCGAGCAGTATACGACACCCTGCCGACCCCAGTCAACTTGCATAGGTGGGGAATGAGGGAGGACCCGCTGTGCAGGTTGTGTGGCTGTAAAGGAACTATGGCGCATATTCTTTCTGGGTGCAAAACAGCATTGACCCAGGGAAGATACAGGTGGCGCCATGACAGGGTGTTGGCAATGCTCGCAAACATCTTAGAGCGAGAGAGGAGAAAGAAACACCACGCCAAAACTAAGCCACTGCTGAGCACCATCACCTTCGTGAAAGAGGGTCATAGACCAGTTGTCCAAGGCCAAGCCAAGCAAAACTTCCTGCAGTTGGCCCAGTGTTGGGAGATGGAGGTTGACCTGGGGAGGAAGCTCCTCTTCCCAGAGGCGGTACTGTCCACCACTCTAAGACCAGATATAGTTATGTGGTCCCCAGTGGGAAAGAAAATCATCCTGGTGGAACTTACTGTCCCATGGGAGGAGGGATGTGAGGAAGCGGCAGAGAGGAAGAAAACAAAGTACCAACAACTTGTCCAGGACTGCCGGGACAAGGGGTGGATGGCATGGCTGATGACAGTGGAAGTTGGATGTCGAGGATTCCCTGCTCAATCTGTGTGGAATCTGATGACAAAGGTCGGATTGAGAGGTCACTCGAGGAAAACAGCCGTTCGTACGCTGGGAGAAGCGGCAGAGAGAGCCTCCTGTTGGCTCTGGCATAAAAGAGAGGACAATAGCTGGAAGCCTGGATGAGAGGGGCAGTGATCTGGCCAATCACTGCTGACCCACCAACCGGAGAGTGTTGTGGTTAAGGGTCGAAACACTCGGTGAACGTTGGGGACCACCTGATGACCTCTTGTCCAGGCCAAAGCTTTATCCATTAGAAATGGATTAAAATAGCATCTTTGATGTATTTGAAAACGTTATTCCCCAGCACAAGGGGACATTTAAGGACACCCTGCGTTAGTAAGACATTTGCTCGTCTGCACGTGCATGTTTCAAGTTTTAGTTTGCAGAGGCAGGAGTCTCAGTCTTCCTGTTGTCAGGGCACATGTCGTCTGAAAAGCAAAACACAGGACAATGATGCAACAGGAAAGTTGGAAGTGCATATAAAAGTGAAAAATTACGTCTCACTTGTGCCCATAAAATAGTACTCATCAGGGAAATTAAGACAGGCCGCTTGCTTCTTGAAGGTCTCCAACTCAGAAGGCTTCAGTTTACCAGTTCGGGCTTAAAAAAATGGAAATAATAACATTATAATGAAATAATAACTGAAGTAAACTGATATGGTTGATACAATCCCAACCTACAATTAAAATCAAAGCCACAGGCCACATTAAATGGCAACAAGTGATGCACTTCTGCAGAATGACAAAATGATATTGATAATAATAATGATATTGATAATTTCACGAGACAAAATATTGATAAAGTAATCAAATATTAAAATTATGGTTAGCCGATCTACAACTAATCAAAATGTGCAATGACAATTTGTACCTTTTAATTTTTGTCACAAAAATATTTACTACATTCGGTGTCTGCTTACACATCATAAAACATTACATGTACAATTTTCAGTGAAAAAGGGTTTACATTTCTGGTCTGGTCTGTCATTTGTTAGCTTCATAGAAAACTAAATTGGATTTTCATGGTTTTTGCATAGCAAAAAAAAACATCTGAAAGTTTTTTGTAATAAATCCATATTTTTTATTTTGTATATTATGTACACAGGTTTATATAAATATACTTTTTATACAGGATAGAATATAATTTTATATACAATTGTATTTGTTTATTTTATTAATATTTGCATAACAGAAAAAGTCTAGTTTATTAATATAAAATAAAAATATTATACAAGTATATGTTTAATATGTATAAAACATTGTATATTATGTTTAATATAATATTTAATATAAATCAAACATTATATATAATATTTTTTATTTTATGTTATAAAGATGAAAATTATTATATATTATGCTTAACATATATTAAATGTTATCTATCCATCCATCCATTTTCCCGACGCTTATCCGAGTCCGAGTCGCGGGGGCAGTAGTCTAAGGAGAGATGCCCAGACTCCCCTGTCATCGGCCACCTCCTTTAGTTCCACAGGGGGGGCACCAAGGTGTTCCCAGGCCAGCTGTGAGACATAGTCCCTCCAATGTGTCCTCGGTCTGCCCTGAGACCTCCTCCTGGCTGGACATGCCCGAAACACCTCACCGGGGAGGCGTCCAGGAGGCCGTTGTTGATGCCCGAGACATTGCAGCTGGCTCCCCTCAACATGAAGGAGCAGCGACTCTACTTTGAGTCTCTCCCGGATGACCGAGCTCCTCACCCTATCTCTGAGGGTGATCCCAGACATCCTGTGGAGGAAACTCATTTCTGCCGCTTGTATTGGCGACACTGTCCTTTCGGTCATTACCCAAAGCTTGTGACCATAGGTGAGGATAAGAATGTAGACTGACCGGTAAATCAAGAGCTTCGCCTGCTGGCTCAGCTTCTATTTCACTGCAGACGCTGCACCAATCCGTCTGTCAATCCCGCGTTCCATTCTTCCTGCACTTGTGAACGAGACCCCAAGATAATTGAACTCCTCCACTTGAGGCAGAACTTCACTCCCGACTTTCCCCGGTAGGCTGAGAAGTGTGATCCCTCTATAATTGGAACCCACCCCAGATCTCCCTTATTGAAAAGGGGGACCTGTCACACCGTGGTGAGAGAAGTCCTGTTTTGGGGTTGTCTGGCACACTTCCTGTTTTATTTTGAAAATTCTAATCCTCCTCTCGTTTCAGGCCACTTGCCCTTCCTCCTGTGTCACTGGTCTGATGTCTCTCCTGATTGCCTGATTGTGCCCACCTGTGTCACCCTCCCTCATGTGTATATAGTCCTCGTCTTCCCCTGTCTTGTTGCCAGAGTATATCGTCTTGCTACGTACCTCCAGCCTTGTCCACAGCCTTGAACCAAGTTTGCTAAGTATTGTCTCGCTTTATTTATTGATTTCTTTGTTCCCTCTGTGAGGGTGATTTTCTTTTGCTAAAGTTTTTCGGTCAAGTCTTTTTGTATCAATTTTCATAGTGCTTTGTCTTCCTTTTTTCCTCCTTTTGGAGCGCTTTTAGTTTACAGGCCTCTCAACACTTCATAACATACTTTCTGTTTATAGCTTCTCGACTTCTTTGCATGAGTGATTTACCTTTTTGTATATAATCATAGATTGTTGGTTTTTTTGTTATTAGACTCGTATAGAACTTTTGCTATTGCCTTTTTCCTCCTTATGGAGTGATTTTCTGTTTATTGCCTTATGCCCTATGCTACATATCCTTTTGTTGCTTGAATATATCATAGATTTTGTAGCCACTTTGTTTTAATCACTCTGTCCAAGAGATAGCAAGGAAAACTATCTAAAGTCTGAGTCAATTGTCACTCTTCTGCACCTGAGTCCTCATTTTCGCCCAGACTTAACAGTATACTCTGGCCAGTATGGACTCAGCAGAGGCTAAAGAACTGATGGAAATCCTGCGCACCAAGGAATCACGGCTCGCCCGACAGGAGGATTTTCAGACGGCGATGGCAGCAACCATGGGTCACCTTTCCTCCCAGCTACAAGGACTACTTGAGCAGTTTGCTCGACCGGTTCCAGCGTCCCAACCCCCCACGCCACCCGCTGCTCCCACTGTGTTTTCACCTCCTCCCGGAGCCGGATGCGAGCTGGCCCCTCCGGCGCCATACGCTGGCGCTCCTGGTTTGTGCAAAACGTTTTTAATAGACTGTGCTATTCATTTTGAACTGATGCCCCATGCATTTCCCACTGAACGTTCCAAGATTGCTTTCATGATTTCACATCTTACGGATAGAGCTAAGGCGTGGGCTTCTGCCGAATGGGGGCGGAACTCGTCACTCTGCCACTCCTTCACAGACTTTCAAGCTGCTCTAACCAAAACGTTTGACCCAGTGACCTCTAACAGAGACAAGGCACAAGAACTAAGCAGTTTAAAGCAGGGCAGCGGTTCCGTGTGTGACTACGCCATCCGCTTCCGCACGCTGGCAGCAGAAAGCGGGTGGGACGACACGGCTCTTTACGATGTTTTTCTGAAAGGGCTCAGTGCTTCCATACAGGACCTCCTCGTTCCCCTGGACCTACCCGACAATCTAGATGCCCTCATCGCGCTCGCCATCAGGACGGACAACCGACGGGCCCAGCTCAAACGACAGCGAGGTGGAGGATCGGAAGCTGCAGAAAGAACCACCCATCCTTTAGCACCTAACTGGTCGACGACTCGGCGCACACCCCCGGAGCTACATCCTCACTTACGCACCAACCGGGAGGAGGAGCCCATGCAGCTGGGGAGAGCCCGACTGACGCCAGAGGAGCGACGCAAGCGGCTGATGGAGGGGAGATGTTTTTACTGTGGAGAGGGTGGCCATCTTGTTGTTTCGTGTCCAACCAAGAGATCCCAGGCGGTGAGTCACATTCCGGCTGTTCCTCAGAGGCCACGCACTCTTACCAAGATCACGTTAACTCATCACACAGTCACAATTATCGAGGCGTTAATAGACTCTGGGGCAGATGAGAGTCTGATGGACTGGGGTTTAGCTAGGAGACTAGGACTCAAGTCAGAACCACTAGTTAAACCCATTAGGGCCAGGTCTCTGAATGGTAAGGCGCTTTTCACCATCCCACACATCAGTGAACCTTTCCAAATGAACATTGACGGCCATCAGGAACAAATTTGTCCATATTTGATTATTTCTCCTTCTCATCCGTTGATCTTGGGGTATCCATGGCTGTACCAGCATAACCCTCGTGTGGACTGGAAGACAGGGATGATCAGTGAATGGGGAAGGGAATGTACCCAGAACTGTATTTTTTCCGCTGTCCAGAAAGAAAGTGTAAAGGAAATTAATCTTTTCTCTGCCAATCCTGTCACAGACTCAGAATTTCAGGACCTGAATTCTGCCCCCCCCTGTTATCACCATCTACGACAAGTCTTCAACAAAACAAAGGCCCTGTCACTTCCACCCCACCGTTCCTATGACTGTGCCATTGATCTACTGCCCGGGGCCACAATTCCCAAGGGGCGTCTGTACTCCGTCTCTGGTCCAGAAAAAACTGCGATGAACGATTACATCTCGGCATCACTGGAAGCCGGCTTGATTCGCCCGTCATCATCGCCAGCAGGAGCAGGGTTCTTCTTTGTGAAGAAGAAAGACGGGTCGTTAAGGCCCTGCATCGATTACAGCCCCCTGGATGACATTACCATCAAGAAGCGTTACCCTCTTCCCCTCATGTCTTCTGTCTTCGACCAACTCCAACAGGCTAAAATATTCACCAAGCTGGACCTACGCAACGCTTATCATCTGGTCCGAATAAGAGAGGGAGACGAGTGGAAGACCGGGTTCAACACACCCCATGGTCACTATGAATACAGGGTCATGCCTTTTGGTCTCACCAATGCCCGGGCCGTGTTCCAAGCCATGATTAACGAAGTACTAAGTGACTTCCTGGACCATTTTGTCTATGTTTATCTTGATGACATATTGATTTATTCACCTGACAGTGACACTCACCAAGACCATGTAAATCAGGTTTTAAAGAGACTCTTAGACAATGATCTATATGTTAAAGCTGAAAAGAGTGTTTTTCATGCCGACACTGTTTCCTTCCTGGGCTTCATTGTAGCCCCTGGAAGAGTGCAGATGGATCCGACTAAAGTTAGCGCTGTGGCCGATTGGCCGACACCTGACAGCCGCAAGAAAGTTCAGCAATTCTTGGGATTTGCTAACTTTTACAGGCGGTTTGTCAGAAACTTCAGCGCAATAGTTGCTCCTCTCCATGCTCTTACCTCCACCCAGGTGCGGTTACATTGGTCTCCAGAGGCAGAGAGGGCATTCCAGACGCTCAAGCACCGCTTCACCTCAGCGCCCATCCTCACCATTCCGGACCCGCAGCGCCAGTTCGTCGTGGAGGTGGACGCTTCTAATGAAGGAGTTGGAGCAGTGCTGTCTCAACGCTCTCAGCAGGACGGGAAGATGCATCCCTGTGCCTTTCTGTCGCGGCGGCTGTCCAAAGCGGAAAGAAACTATGATGTCGGCAATCGGGAGTTGCTGGCGGTGAAGCTCGCCTTGGAGGAATGGAGGCTTTGGCTCGAGGGGGCCGAACACTCATTCATCGTCTGGACATATCACAAGAACCTGGATTACATAAAGAAGGCTATGAGACTCAACTCTCGCCAGGCCCGGTGGGTGCTTTTTTTTAATCGCTTTTCCTTCTCGCTCTCCTACAGGCCGGGGTCCCGCAACGTCAAGCCAGACGCCTTGTCACGATTATTGGACCCCGAGGCCAAGCAACCTGAGACTATCCTTCCACTGAACTGTGTGGTAGGAGCGGTAACTTGGCCAATAGAAACTGAGGTAAAGCAAGCTAACAGTGTGGCCCCACCACCTAGAGAATCGATTGTTTGTCCCCACTGAGCTGCGTCCCCGGGTGATTCATTGGGCTCACACCTCGCTGCTTTCGTGTCATCCGGGAGTTAAAAGAACCATGTTTGTGATCTCCCGGCGGTTCTGGTGGCCAGCCATGGAGACAGAGGTCCGGGAGTGCGTAGAGGCCTGTTCGGTCTGTGCCAGGAACAGGATGTCTTCCAGGTCTCGCATGGGACTTCTCCAGCCGCTCCCCATTCCCTCCAGACCGTGGTCAGACATCTCGATGGACTTCGTTACAGGCCTCCCGGTCTCACAAGGTAACACCACCGTCCTCACTGTGGTCGACAGATTCTCCAAAATGGTCAGATTCATCGCTATGCCTAAATTACCATCCACCGAGGAGACGGCAGAGACTATGATGACTAATGTATTCCGAGTTCATGGATTTCCCAAAGACATTGTTTCAGACTGGAGACCACAGTTTGTATCACGGTTCTGGGGGGAGTTCTGCCAACTCATTGGAGCCAAGGCCAGCCTGACATCAGGATATCATCCGGAAGCCAACGGCCAGACCGAACGACTTAACCAGCAGCTGGAAACCGGCCTCCGGTGCTTGGTCTGCCAGAACCCCTCCACATGGAGCAAACATCTGGTCTGGGTAGAGTATGCGCACAATTCGCTGCCTACATCAGCCACCGGCCTCTCTCCCTTTCATTGTGCCTTAGGGTACCATCCCCCTCTCTTTCCAGAGAATGAGTCAGAAGTGTCGGCCCCCTCCGCCCATGCCATGGTCCGACGTTGTCGCCGCATTTGGGCGGCCGCCCGTCAAGTATTGACCAGACAACGAGATCGGATGAAGAGAGCGGCAGACTGCAAGAGACGACCTGTGCCTGCGTACGAACCCGGTCAGAGAGTCTGGCTTTCAGCCAAGAACCTACATCTCAAGGTCACATCAAAGAAACTGGCACCACGCTTTGTAGGTCCATTCCCAATTACCAAGCTCGTCGGACCTGCAGCGGTTCGGCTTCGTCTTCCCCGATCCCTCCGCAATTATCCCACCTTCCACGTCAGTCAGGTCAAACCAGTCAAAGAAAGCACCATGGTCCCAGCCACCACGTCCCCTCCACCACCCGAAGTAATTGAAGGTGGACCAGTATACAAAGTTAAACGCTTGTTGGCAGTGCGCAGCCGGGACCGGGGCAGACAATTCCTGGTGGATTGGGAAGGATACGGACCTGAAGAGAGACAGTGGGTTCCTTCCAGCCACATTGTCGACCCCATTCTCATCAGGGACTTCTACAGAGACCACCCTGAACAGTCTGGGCCGTCGGGAGTCGGACATAAGGGGGGGGGCACTGTCACACCGTGGTGAGGGAAGTCCTGTTTTGGGGTTGTCTGGCACACTTCCTGTTTTATTTTGAAAATTCTAATCCTCCTCTCGTTTCAGGCCACTTGCCCTTCCTCCTGTGTCACTGGTCTGATGTCTCTCCTGATTGCCTGATTGTGCCCACCTGTGTCACCCTCCCTCATGTGTATATAGTCCTCGTCTTCCCCTGTCTTGTTGCCAGAGTATATTGTCTCGCTACGTACCTCCAGCCTTGTCCACAGCCTTGAACCAAGTTTGATAAGTATTGTCTCGCTTTATTTATTGATTTCTTTGTTCCCTCTTTGAGAGTGATGTTCTTTTGCTAAAGTTTTTCGGTCAAGTCTTTTTGTATCAATTTTCATAGTGCCTTGTCTTCCTTTTTTCCTCCTTTTGGAGCGCGTTTAGTTTACAGGCCTCTCAACACTTCATAACATACTTTCTGTTTATAGCTTCTCGACTTCTTTGCATGAGTGATTTACCTTTTTGTATATAATCATAGATTGTTGTTTTTTTTGTTATTAGACTCGTATAGAACTTTTGCTATTGCCTTTTTCCTCCTTATGGAGTGATTCTCTGTTTATTGCCTTATGCCCTATGCTACATATCCTTTTGTTGCTTGAATATATCATAGATTTTGTAGCCACTTTGTTTTAATCACTCTGTCCAAGAGATAGCAAAGAAAACTATCTAAATAAAGTCTGAGTCAATTGTCACTCTTTTGCACCTGAGTCCTCATTTTCGCCCATACTTAACAGGACCACCACCCCAGTTTGCCAATCCAGAGGTACTTCGGTGGTTGCCGCCATGACAAGCACCAACCGCCTTGCGACAACAGCTCTGATCATCATCAGCAGCAATGGAGGTACGGCACACGGCCCATTCGGACTCAATTCCCCCACCTCCATCGCAATGTAGTTGAAGCTGTACCGGAGGTGCGAGTTGAAGATCTGGCGGACGGGAGCCTCTGCCAAACGTTCCCAGCTTACCCTCACTAAACGTTTGGGCCTGCCGCGTCTGTCCGGCATGCTCCCCTGCCCCCTGATCAACTCACCACCAGGTGGTGATCAGTTGACAGCTCTGCCCCTCTCTTCACCCGAGTGTCCCAGACATGTGGTCGCATATCTGATAAAACAACTACAAAGTCGATCATCGACCTGCGACATAGTGTGTCCTGGTGCCACATGCACTTATGTTTGAACATTATGTTTGTTATGGACAAACTGTGGCTAGCACAGAAGTCCAATAACAGAACACCACTATGTTTCAGATCGTGGAGGCCGTTCCTCCCAATCACGCTTCGTGGAGGAAGTCCAGGCCACCAGGTGCTCGCTGACAAGCCTTTACCCTGGACCTGGCTCCACAGTGGGGCCCTGGTATCCCTTACCTGGGCGTGGTGCTGTTACTGGGTCTTCTTTTCTTCATAAAAGTCTTTTGAATGGCTCTTAGTCCGTCTCATCACCTCGGACCAGTTTGCCTTGGGAAACCCTACCACGGGGCATGTAGCTCCCGACAACACAGCTCCTCGGATCATTTGGGTACTCAAACCCCTCCACCACGTTAAGGTGGCAATTCATGGAGAAGTTATTTAAAAGTTATCTAAAATATTTTTATTTTATATTAATAATATGGACTTTTAGATATTTCATGCAAAAACAGAAAAAAATGGAGTCATTTGTTAGCCTAATATAAGACCAAATTGGATTGTTTTTTGCAAAACCCCAAAAAAATTTTAAGTCTATTTTTCTATAATTAAATAAAACTAATGTAATTATATATAATTACATGTATACATACATTTATAAATATTTATATATTTTATACATATTTTTTATACTAGAGTATATGAGCTATACAACTTAAATTGCTTTATCCATATATTGTCTCAACGCTTATGCAACTACACTATAGAAGTGTTTTTCATATATTAATAGTTGGCAAACATGAGCCAAAAAAAATCACCTTTTTTCACTTTGTGAGTAGAACATAATCTACATTTCATTACAGTTGTACCTATTTTCACTTCTGCGCTTTGTTGACGGTCCCTAAAACGTGTTTTATGTTTGCACATAGAATCCAAATCTCATTGGAGTATTGTGCATTTCCAAATGAAGGTGCAACTCCTCTGTATATTATGGGGGTTGTTAAAGTTGTATAGATGACCTAGTTTCTGCAGTCATGGCTCATAATACTGCACAATAAAAGAAGACGGACATACTTCAGAGGAAAAGTTATCGGTCCACAGATTTGTCGTGCGGCAGGAGTGTGGTGTCTTCGGACAGGAGGCACTCAGCGCAGGTCTCGTAGTACTTGCTCTTGTAATAGAAAGGGTGGCCTTTGTTGTTGTCTGCGGAGATATGAAAACAACGCTGATACATTTTCAATGTCATTGTTTTAGATCATGGGTCCAAACTTTTTCTACTTAGGGCCGCACACGGAAAAATTAAAGCATGTGGGGGCCATTTTAATATTTTTAATTTTTAAACCATAACAAAATATATGGATTTTTTAAATTATCCCGGGGACCATAAAGGGTCTCAGTCATTAAAATGTTTAAAATAAGTCAAACTATTATAGTTTTTTATTTAACGCTTACAGTAAATCACTATATCAACTTCAAGTTGATATAAAGTAATTAAAAAAAACGTTTTTATGGCTTTTATGTCAAAAACAACTTTGTTTTTTATAGTAAAACTGAAATATGCAGTATTTAGTATTTAGAGCTCTAAAAGATCAATAATGCACTGATTTTAATTATTTAATGTTTTTGAGTAATCACAGTGAAAAGATAAATACAATACCACCAAATATACTTGGGATCTAAAAGGTGCCCCACTCATAAAGTGATACATTTTTATTAGGTTTTTCTTTTACTTTCAACACTTAAGTTAGGAGATCAACTTCAGATATATCTGTCGATTTTACGTTTGAACTATTATTTTGTTTGTGTTATGCTCTTTTGTCAAATAAAACGTTGATGTTTTTATATGGCAAAGACACAATATATGCAATATTTACCACTTAAAACATTTTAAAGTGAAATATTTGAAGTAATTGGAGCCTTAAAAATACTTCATTATAACATGGATTTTTTGGCATTATTTTTTTTTTTGAGCAATGGCAAAAAAAGAAAGAAAGACAAAAGAAAAAAAACAGCCTGCATGGCAGCTTTGTGTCAACATTGCAACTTTTTCTAGTTAGATTTTACCTCTTTCATTTTTATTTTTGCAATAGCATTTCCAGAATGTGTGGCGGGCCGCAAATGGCCCCCGCACTTTGGACATCCTGGCTTGGATCCTCAAGTATTCAGATTGCTTTTGTACACTAAGAACTAGGGTTGTCTCGATACCAATATTTTGGTACCGGTACTGTATTTCATGTAAAACTATTTCAATAATTTTGTAAATAAAGGGGACTACAAAAAATGGCATTATTGGCTTTATTTTAACAAAAAATCTTACTGTACATTAAACATATGTTTCTTATTGCAATTGGAGAAAAATGTTGTCCTTAAATAAAATAGTGAGCATACTAGACAACCTGTCTTTTATTAGTAAGTAAACAAACAAAGGATCCTAATTAGTCTGCTGACATATTCAGTAACATATTGTGTTATTTATCATTCTATTATTTTGTCAACATTATGAGGGACCAAACTGTAAAAATTGATTATTAATCTACTTCTTCATTTACTGTAAAGATCGGCTTACTTCCTGTTTCAACATTTTCTATCTACACTTCTGTTAAAATGTAATAATCACTTATTCTTCTGTTGTTTGATACTTTACATTAGTTTTGGATGATACCACAAATTTGGGTATCAATCCTATACCAAGTAGTTACAGGATCATACATTGGTCATAATTTAAGTTCTCATGTGTGCAGGGACATATTTTCTGATTTTATGAAAATAATATGAACAGATTTTGTGACGATAAAAAATATTGATGGAATCATAGTAGTATCGACTAGATACACTCTTGTACTTGGTATCATTACAGTGGATGTCAGGTGTAGATCCACCGAATTACATTTGTTTACATTGTGACGCCGGTGAGCTATTGTATCCTCCTACAGTGTGTAGTGAAGCATGTTAAGCTTTTCCTCGTCCTGCAGGGATGATACTTGTAACAAAACTCACTTAATTTGTCGCCATTGAGGCGAGGATTAGTGATTTAAAAGTAGCTAAAATACTGCCGACTGCGGATGGGCGTTAGCCGCTAACTAGCTAGACATGTTTTAAAGTACCTCTTCCTGAGGGCGTTTCAGTGTTATAGCTTCATCTTTATCTTTAGTTTTTAAGCCAAAATGCGTCCATTCTCCCTTTTCTGTCTACACACTGTGTCTGCTTGTAAGTACTCCGTGATTGTGCACTGCCGAACATGCTCCTCTGCTTGTAAAACCAGCAATGTCACGAAAAGACGACGACGCGACATCATGCCTGTAAAAAAAACCCGGTACTTTTCAAACAGAGTATAGTACCCTTTTTGATTCATTAGTACTGCGATACTATACTGGTACCGGTAAACTGTACAACCCTACTAAGAACAATAACACATTCCACGTTGAGCTTTAAGAGGTTAAAAAATACAACATTTACCAGTTACAAATTGTACTGTATTCAGAATACTTCCACTTTAAAGGACTCAAGTGTATGATTTGAGAAAAATTAAGTAAAATTATACTTAAAAAAATGTAGATTAGAACAATTCGTAATCTATAATTATTAGTGGTTTTAGGGACTGAAAAGGACAAGATTGTAGGTAAACATTTTCTACCACCACCTTTTTTTATTTTTGGGAGGGGGGAACTGTCACGACCTTGCTGAATGATGAATCGCTTCCAATCAGAAAAATGCTACAAAACTGACACTCGGCAAGGGTGGAAAATGACCATAAACATATAATTAAAGCAATTCAAGACGTTTTGATGCAAAGAAATGGGAGTATACTCCAACTACTAATGTGTTTTTTTACTTGTCCCAGACAGAAGTGAAGGCAGTAAAACCCACAAAGCAAGTGACGTCCTCTCCAAGGAGGAAACTGAATTTGGTCATCACTCACTGACTGAAAATTATTGTTCATCCAAAACTTATGGTTAGTAATTTGTGTTTCAATGATTTTAAGCCGCGGAAAATAGAACCACTCTACATAATAATTCCCAATATAGCACATATTTTTTGCCTAACCTCTAAAAGTATACACTTTAATGACATATTATTCAGTTTCACATCCATTGAGGTGGTGTATAACAACTTTTGGACCTGTACATGTTATTTGAGGTGACGCTTACAGGTGGCGTTACTGGTCATGCCAGTCACGGTGACGTCAGCTGATCCCTGAAGACATCTACCCTCGTTCCTGAAAGGTGAGACACAGTCGGTGAGATATGGCGATAACGACTCAACGTCAACAAAGGAAAATGGCGCGCTTACAGGCGGTCACCCCAGTAGAGGAAGATGATGTCGCTCCGTGAGGATGCAGACAGTTCAATCCACGATGTGTTCACGACCACCAGGTCGTTCTTCAGGCCCGGCGTGTCCCATGAGCCCACATGGAGGACCCATTTCCCGAAGATCTGGCAACACGTCACCAAAAACACTCATGATGGAACCAAGACAACATAGAGTGGCCCCGGAAAGTATTCACACTTTTTCCACATTTTGTTATGTTACAGCCTTATTCCAAAAGGGAACAAATTAATTTTTGTCCTCAAAGTACCCCGTAGTGACAATGTGATTATTTAATATATTTTTTTCAATTAAGCAAATTTATGGTAGAAAAAAAGTCCAAAAAAAAAAGGATTCACACCCTTTGCTCAATACTTAGTTGATGCACCTTTGGCAGCAATTACAGCCTTGAGCCTTTTTGAATACGATGCCACAAACTTGGCATACCTATCTTGAGTTAGTTTCGCCCATTCCTCTTTGCAGCACCTCTCAATCTCCATCAGGTTGGATGGGAAGCGTTGGTTTTTATCCAGGATGTCTCTGGACATTGCTGCATTCATCTTTCTCTCTGTCCTGACTACTGAAAACCATCCCCACAGCATGATGCTGCCACCAGCATGCTTCACTGTAGGGATGGTAGTGGCCTGGTGATGAGCGGTGCCTGGTTTCTTCCAAACATGATGCCTGGCATTCACGCCAAAGACTTCAATCTTTGTCTCATCAGACCAGAGAATTTAGTTTCTCATGGTCTGGGAGTCTTTCAGGTGCATCTTGGGAAACTTTTTTACCAAGAAATGGCGTCCGTCTGGCCACTCCACCATAGAGGCCCAATTGGTGGATTGCTGCAGAGATAGTTGTTCTTCTGTAGCTCTGACAGAGTGACTATCAGGATATTGGTCACCTCCCTGACTAGACTAAGATGAATGCAAAAATTTACAGACACATCCTGGATTAAAACCAACACTTCCCATCCAACCTGGTGGAGATTGAAAGGTGCTGCAAAGAGGAATGGGCGGAAATACCTAAAGATAGGTGTGGCATCGTATTCAAAAAGACTCGAGGCTGTAATTGCTGCCAAAGGTGCATCAACTAAGTATCAAGCAAAGGGTCTGAATACTTATGTACATGTGATTTTTAGTTTTTGTTTTTTCAATAATAATTGTCATAATGGGGGTATTGTCTGTAGGATTTTGAGAACAAAAATATTAATTTGTTATTTTTTTGGAAAAGTACTCAAAAAAACTAAAACAGTTGCGTTATATAAACATATTGGCGTTTAAATAGTAAAAAGCCCACAATATCAATCATTCTGAAGGTTGTTGCACAATATATACTTGTTTAAAGTGGAAAACCCTTAATAATAGTTAATATTTTACAGTAATTTATTTTTGACTTTTTTTTTCTTACATCAATACGAGTGCATGCTTAAAAGTCCAAAAATGAGACATATTAAAAAAAACTAGAAAATGTTGCATTGATGCGTCATTTCAACTTATGTAAAATGGCGCATGATGTCATTGAGACATGTTGACGCAATACTCACAGGGCTGTGGTTGTCCAGTAAAAGAGGCTTCACCAGATCTTTGCAGTCATGTTCCGGTGATGCAGCGGCACACAAGGAGGTGAGGGCCAGCAGAACGACGACCAACTGTGCAGACATGACTGAGTGAAGATGGCGCAGCAGCAGACTGATGTCAAGGAGGCCTGCCTGCAAGATACCCCCTCCAAAGATGTGTTGCGTCACAGTGGGCTGCCACCAGGTCACATTGTATCCTGTTTATCTTGTTATATAACGGCGAGCTGGCAGCGTAAGAATAGCAGGACTAGGAGTGAACTGTTCAATTACGTGCAACTACAGTGATTAATACTAAAGTTATTTAATTGACCGACATGTGACAGGAAACACATCAGTTTGTCTTTTTAATGAGTTGCAACCAAGAAACACATAACAGAACATATAGAACTGGTCATATCAGAGTATAGTCTGCATACAACACACATCTGTGGTTATTGTTTGCAGTGTTTCATGCAGGAAGTCTGAGGATAAACGTGATGTGAAGGTGACTGTCAGTCTTCGTCGCTAGGAAGTTTTGTTCTAATGTTGACCTTTTTATGGACACAGATCTGGAAGAGAGAGGAGCAATACAGACCATGTGTGATTGTGTCAAAGTAAGACAGAATAGGAAGCATCTTACCTGTGGTGTTTGAAAAGTATAAACCTTTAGTGAAATTGAGGCATGCGATCTGCTTCTTGACAACCTCCAGGTGGGCGGGATCAAGTGTTCCGGTCTTTGCTGTTGCACACAGAGACTTGTGATCTCACACTGAACTCATTGAAGTCTTTATCAAGCACAGTGTCTTTGAAGTAAGACTAACTCGGGGTGCAGTGAAGAGTAAGAGGAAAATGTAGACTCACTTAACAAGTACAGGTATCTGCCTTTAATGGGTTCCCCTCCAGGAATCTTCACTGTAATGTCGTCGACGACGAAGAGGCAGTCAGGGCACGACTTTAGGTGTTGCTCAGAATGTTCTGTATCAGGTGTGCTAAACTGGGCTGTATGATGTAAACATTTATTTTAAACGTAATGTCATTCGATATGTATCCATGCATCCACAGAGTACTGCTTCCCAGGTTCAGGGTGGTTACTAGTCAATTAATAGTCACACCAAGAGTTATCAAATCCCATGTTGGCTTCAATGAAGTGAGCTGGGTGTTTGGAGTAATAATACTGTCATTGTGTTTCAGTAGCATAGCACAACCCAGAAGGCACATAACATTGAAACAGTGTTGAGAACTCAAACTTAGCGTTGGAATCAGAATCAGAAAAATATTATTAATCCGCGGGGGGAATTCATGAAAGGTGGGAAAAAGGTAAACGCTTGGGAGTGAGTAAAAAAGGGTCAAAATCAGACTCGGGGTTCCAGGCTGAGGCCAAGAAACCAAACTTGATAGCCGTAAGCACACAAACATGTTACAAACCATATGCCCTTTGTCCAGGGTGTAGTGATGGTGTGTCTATAGACCCAAAGTCTTCCTCTGCAGGCATTGCAAGCAAGTCTCAGGTGTTGTTGGATAAGGGAGGGATCTCAGAGCAGCTATCACCGTGATGTCCTTGAGAGGATGTTTTCAGAACAGCCTTCCTCTGTTGTGAGCAGCGTCAAGGCCATTTAAGGGAGTCGAATAATAAAAGATAAAGATTGTTGTTTTCCAAGAGAGCAGACATTTCAATGGCTTGTCTGTTCTAATCGTCCATGCTGGCTCTCAGATTGGTCAATTCTCGCATTTCAGTAAGCCTTTTGGGGATGTGATCCAACTTACAAATCACCAGTCTGTGTTCCCACAGCTCGGCCCATGCCTTCCATTGCGACGGGCAGCCTTTCGGCTCCTTGAGCGGCCGAATTTGACGATACACCAAAGCAATGCCCTGCGATCACGGTTCCAAATACATAGATGTCTTCCACGTCCTCAACGGCAAGCACTGAGAGGAACAATAATTTCCATTTCTCCCACGAGTCTCTCGCGTACCTCGCAGCCATCGTTCCGTCGGGGCAGCCAGGCTCCCCTGAACCTCTTTTCCTCGTCGAGAAGATTTTGTCAATTGAGCCGACAGTCCATCTTATCAATTCCATGTTAGATGTTTAGATTTCGAAGGACAGCGCAGAAAAAGAGGCTCTTAAAAAGTATAGACAGGACAAGACATAGAGAGCAAGCAGGGAGAAATAGAGAGGGAGGGAAATGCGACCGCCTCCACCAAGTGCCAACAGAGAAAACAAAAAAAACAAAACAACAACATGCTTTTTCAAAACGTTTAATTACTGTCGGGTACTAACATTGATTTAACCAGATTCTCTGAACCTTTTGATGATATTAGGGACTGTAGATGGTGAAATTCCTAAATTCCTTGCAATAGCTCGTTGAGAAATGTTGTTCTTAAACTGTTTGACAATTTCCTCACGCATTTGTTCACCAAGTGGTGACCCTCGCCCCATTCTTGTTTGTGAATGACTGAGCATTTCATGGAAGCTGCTTTTTTATCCAATCATGGCACCCACCTGTTCCCAATTAGCCTGTTCACCTGTGAGATGTTCCAAGTAAGTGTTAGATGAGCATTCCTCAACTTTCTCTGTTTTTTTTGCCAGCTTTTTTGAAACTTGTTACAGGCATCAAACTCCAAATGAGCTAATATTTGCAAAAAATAACAACGTTTTCCAGTTCAATCGTTAAGTATCTGGTCTTTGCAGTCTATTCAATTCAACATAGGTTGAAAAGGATTTGCAAATTATTGTATTTTGTTATTATTTACGATTTACACAACGTGCCAACTTCACTGGTTTTGGGTTTTGTATTTCTGGGGGGAAATTAAAAAGTAACTTAACAGTAACTAATTAAAAACCTAACACTGATCAAGACATTATCAATAGCATATGTCAAATCTCTTAGATTATACTTACACACAACTGCTGTAGCGCTAGTAAAGGTTGAAGTCAAATTTTCAGAGGTGCATTCTCCAGTTATTCTAGAGAGAAAGTAAAATCCTTGTCATCCGTTGCGATCCATTTCATTGAAAAAGATTAAATTAGAGCAAATGAAATGATTACTCTTTGTCCTTCCATCTAATGCTGTATGTGTCACTGTTGGGGACGGGTGTAAATGCAACCCAGGAGCTAGTGACCTTTCCAAATTCCTTCATAAAATGGTCATTGTCTGACGTTCCAAGAGTAAAAATCCATTTTCCAGATAGCTATGGACACATAGAGCAACATAGAGACAAAGTATGTTTTCAAGGTCAGGGTTCTTTATAAGCCATGAAAAGCAGATACAACTTGGATGAAACATACCAGGCTGCGATCCTCCAAAGGAGCTGTGAGCTCCTCACAGGTGGGATCTGACGCAGCAGTCAGAGAGCAGAGAGCCAGCAGACCTAAACACAAGTGAGCCAACATGATGACAAGTGAACAATAGCTGAGAGCAGGAAGACTGTGCATGGATGCAAGAAAGATGACCTTTTATACAGAAAGAGAACGAGACAAACAAAAAGGTAAACAAAGACTTAGGACCTTGTCCTTGTTTTTAATGTCTGATTGAAAGAATAATGTTTGTTTTGTGTTTAGGTCAAATCAGGGTGCACTCTATCAACGTTAGGTTTTGAATTGAGAGCTGTACCTGAAGGATTTGAAGAGCTACTTGTTGGACATTACCTTAACAGTTTGATTGAATTCAAGTTGTATATGTGCATATTTAATTTTGATAGTAGGTTTGGTTTTTTTTACCTTTAAATTAGGGATGTTACCATCAACATTTTGGCCTCAGATCCGATTTTGAGTCCTGATCCTACACTTGAACAATAGACTATAGAACTGAAAATGTTTTAGAGCAAGCAACTAAAGTGAACACAATAACACATTTTCATAAAGTGTATCCTATTATATTTATGATTTGCTAGCATTGTTGTAAATTAGATGATTGTTATCAAGTGTGTGGGATGGAATGCTACCTACTGTACATTTGTTTACAGGTGAACTGCATTTTCTGGGGGATTTTGCCTATTATTCACAATCTCTGTCTGAGATAAGAACAGGTGTCTTTCTCTTTTTCATGCATTCTAATTTGTAAATAAACGCTAGCAAGAGGCAGCTAACCATGCAGGTTTTAGGAGTCAATCTATTCTGCCTATAAAGCCCTCTAAAAACATCCAAAAATCTCCATCAATGTTTTATATACATGCTGTAAATATATGCATAATGTAGTAACCGGTACATTCATAATAACACGTAATTACTTCCGGAACATTTTTTGGGGGGCATATTCATGGCAGACTTCATAAGAGACAACAATGACTAGTTTGGGATAAATGATGATCTACAACAGGGGTGTCCAAAGTGCGGCCCGGGGGCCATTTGCGGCCCGCAGCTAATTGTTTAGCGGCCCGCCACATATTCTGGAAATGCTATTGCAAAAATTAAAAATCAACATTAAAAAAAGTGGAATGAGGTGAAATCTAACGAGGAACAGTTGCAATGTTGACACAAAGCAGCCACGCAGGCTGTTTGTTTTTCTCTTGTCTTTCTTTATTTTGCTTTTTTTGCCATTGCTCGAAAAAAAAAATCTTTAAAAAAAAAGTCAATGTTATAATCAATTATTGATCTATTCAAGGCTCTAATTACTTCAAATATTTCACTTTAAAATGTTTTATGTGGAAAATATTGCATATATTGTGTGGTTGCCATATAAAAACAATGTTTTCTTTGACATAAGAGCATAAAACAAACAAAATAATAGTTCAAACGTAAAATGGACAGATACTGTATATCTGAAGTTGATCTCGTAATCTAAGTGTTGAAAGTAAAAAAAAAATATGATAAAAATGTATCACTTTATGAGTGGGGGACCTTTTGGATCCCAAATATATTTAATGGAATTTTATTGATCTTTTCACTGTGATTAATCAAAAATAATAATAAATTAAAATCAATGGTGTCCTGCATTATTGATCTTTTTAGGGCTCCAATTACTTCACATCAAACATTGCTTTCTGAATGTTTTGAGCGGTGGGGAAAATACTGCATATTTCAGTTTTACTATAAAAAACAAAGTTGTCTTTGACAGAAAAGGCATAAAACCTTTTTTTTTTAACGTTATATCAACCTGAAGTTGATATAGAGATTTACTGTAAGAGTTCAATAAAAAATAATAATAATAATGTGACTTATTTTTAACATTTTAATGACTGAGACCCTTTATATTTATATATTTTGTTATGATTTGAAAATGAAAAATATCAAAATGGCCCCCGCATGCTTTAATTTTTCCGTGTGCGGCCCTCAACGGAAAAAGTTTGGACACCCCTGATCTACAACCTTCTATTCTTTAGCCTGAATATAAGGATGAGTTACAAGTTTTAGAAGCTGATAATAAGTAAATCCAGCTCTAGTGAAACATCAAGCATCATGTAGCAGTATTGCTAAGTGTTAAACAACAAATAAAAACTATGAACATAAAAAAATAATCACTGACTGTACTTTGCTCTCACTGAGATGCCGACTGATGGGATGTTTGTATCTTTCAGCACAAGACTTGTGTTCCCCATTTAGATGATGAATTAATCATAACCTTCACTAATCAGGTAGAAAAAAAATAAGTGGGACCAAATGAGCATATTGTCTTCCTATATGTCTTCGGGTCCAACCTGAATTTCAAAGTTGACCAATTTCTAATCCAGGGTGTACCCCGCCTACGGCCCGAATGCAGCTGAGATAGGCTCCAGGCACCCCCCGCGACCCCGAAAGGGACAAGCGGTAGAAAATGGATGGATGGATGTCCTAAAACTTCTACTATATATGTGAGAGGCATGATTTATAATTTAGCAATAGCTTCTACCCACCTAGAGGCGAGGCAGTAACTTGGAATGACAAGCGCTGCAATAGCTACATTACCCGATTATCAATCAATCAATGTTTATTTATATAGCCCTAAATCACAAGTGTCTCAAAGGGCTGTACAAGCCACAACGACATCCTCGGTACAGAGCCCACATACGGGCAAGGAAAACTCACCCCAGTGGGACGTCAATGTGAATGACTATGAGAAACCTTGGAGAGGACCGCATATGTGGGTACCCCCCCCCCCCCCCCCCTCTAGGGGAGACCGAAAGCAATGGATGTCGAGTGGGTCTGACATAATATTGTGAAAATGATTATTATTATGGCTCCGTTTTACTAAAAGTAGTTCCTCGACGTTAGTGTGTTCAATAACAATGAGGGATGGACGATCAGGGGACAAGTCGGGAGGACTGGAGCCCCATAGAGGCATCCTCATCCCCTCACCAACCCTCCCCGCAGGGCAATCCCTCGAAAGGACAAGTTTGCTTACAGTTGATTTCCTGCTACAGATATTATTCTCATCTACAATTCATGGGGGGCGGATTTACACCAGTGGTTCTTAACCTTGTTGGAGGTACCGAGACCCACCAGTTTCATTTGCGCATTCACCGAACCCTTCTTTAGTGAAAAATAATATGTTATTTCAATTCAAGAAAAAGTTATGTTTTTTTACTGGTGCACAAAATGAACCGTGCCTGAACATCACCTTGTTCAAAGAACAAAACCAACACAGTGCATGAACTCGCAACAAATTACACACCTTACACACATTACCATGAATTGATTGACGTGGACCCCGACTTAAACAAGTTCAAAAACTTATTCGGGTGTTATCATTTAGTGGTCAATTGTACGGAATATGTACTGTACTGTGTAAACTGTACTGTTTCATATAATGTATTCTCTTCCTTTGCAATCTACTAGTAAAAGTTTCAATCGATCAATCAAACAACCTGCATATCAGATGGAAAATTAGAGGGAACATTGTTTGGGGGTCATCCATAAAACGCAGATAGGGAGAAGTTTTTATTTGCACGATAAGTCGGATGTGTCTTAACCTCCGTGGCGGAGGCTCCGCCGAACCCCTGAGGCCAACTCACCGAACCCCTAGGGTTCGATCGAACCCAGGTTAAGAACCACTGATTTACACATGTACACACACATAACACTCCTCTACTCAATGTTGTATTTGAAAGTGCAATGCTTTGCAGCCAGTAGCACAGCCTTTGAAGGAGCATAGGAATGGGCAGCGTCTGTGAAATGTAATTTGCAGGAGAGGAGTGAGTTTAGGGTTGATTTGTCCATCCTCGTTCTATTCTCTGTCACTCGTCGTCGCCATGACTCTGTCTTCTTCGTTGTTCAGCTTCGTCTCCTTCTTGTTGTGTGTGCAGTTGTGCACTCTCCAAAAGCCGTAGATGTTATAACGTGACTGGGCCGGCACGCTGTTTATATGAAGAAAAAGCGGACGTGACGTCACGACAGGCTGTCCTCACTCAGGTCCGCATGGACCTGGAGGGGGCGTGCCTGTTGTCCGGCTGGAAATGGGGAGAAATTCGGGAGAATGGATGTCCCGGGAGATTTTCGCGAGAGGCACTGAATTTCGGGAGTCTCCCGGAAAATTCGGGAGGGTTGGCAAGTATGGCGATAAAAGCATTTTCTAATCAAACTCTACACTCACTCTCACTTGTTTTAATGCTACGCTCAAGCTGCTGGACCATTGTGTCAATTACGCCACAAAGAAGAAAATATGACGTCGTATGCAATCCAGCTATAGAGATAATTATTATTATGGGCCTGCTGCAATGCAAGCACCCATTCACATACTGCTAAGCAGCAGTGAATTCCCCTACATAGCAAGCAGCCCATATTATTATTCCTCATACTTCACAGTTTAAAAAAAAAAATTATATCATAAACGCTCACGATTAATGTGCAACGAACCAACCAACAAACCCCTACATATATTATACCGTCGGAAAGGTCTCGATGAGGGCGACAGCGGTATTTATAGTTGGAATAATTTTGTGTTACCATGGCTATTCCGGAACCAAATCGCTATGGGCCCATTGAATAGGTACGCAACCTTCATAATGGAGGATTTTGCCAGCAGAACGCTCAAAACTGTTAGATTACCTCTTGTAGCTCAGCCATACTTTCATGTAGCTCGGTTTTTAACGTCTCATTTTGTTCACACACTTGTCTACTTTAACCTTGGCTGAAAAGTTTTTACGTCTAATATTTGGTTTTAGCTGGGTGGCCGTCGCCATCGGGGTTCCCCCACAAAAGCGGATGGCGTACCCTCTAATTTACTAGAGCAGGGGTAGGGAACCTATGGCTCTTGAGCCAGATGTGGCTCTTTCGATGACTGCATTTGGCTCTCAGATAAATCTTAGCTGACATTGCTTAACACGATAAGTAATGAATAGTTCCGCCGGTAATCACAGTGTTAAAAATACATTTTGAAAAGACAAAATATTTTCATGTATTTTAATTCATCCATCCGTTTTCTACCGCACCTGTTCAAGAAGTCGCATTAATGGTAAGAAGTATTTTATTTATTATTGGTTAGCTTCAGAATGATGTTAAAGTTAAAAGTTAAAGTACCACTGATAGTCACACACACACTAGGTGTGGTGAAATTGTCCTCTGCATTTGACCCATCCCCTTGTTCCATCCCCTGGGAGGTGAGGGGAGCAGTGAGCAGCAGTGGTAGCCACGCTCAACAATATTATTAAAAAGAATAAGAGACTTATTATACTCTAAAATTGTTGGTCTTACTTAAAAAGGCCTGCATTTAGTTGTATTCAGTGTTAGAAAATATGATATGGCTCTCACTGAAATACATTTTTCAGATACAGTTCCCGACCCCTGTACTAGTGGGTGGAAACTGCGAAAATACGCTTTTTTTTGTGAACAACCTCTCCTCACGCTCACATCTTTTATATCACTGTCATGCGTTTCAGTGAAAACGTTGACACACATGTACTCTCTCAGAAAATGTCACTTTTATGGAGGTCATGTGTCCCATTTTGCTTCTGATGGCCTTCAAAGCCAAGAAAGTCAGCTAAATCTCTCATTGACTCCAATGTTAAATTATGGCTCTAAAAAACACAAAAAAATCACATTTTCCTACTCGCTTAAACTCGGCCATTTTTCAATTTATTGGAAATCTGAGAACAAAGGAACGTTCCTCAAAGCTTTGAGGTGCTCACGGTGTTTACGAAAAGTGTTGGCCCACAATCAGACTTCGTTCGGCATGGATTTTTTAAACAAATCCTACATAAAATGCTGTGTCATTGTATAATAGTGGCAGGTTCATCTAATTACATGAAGTCCTTTGAAGTCACGTGACAGCCCCTCCCCTCAGGCACACAACATTGACAGATAGCATGGTCATTCATCCATATTCTGCTTATCCCAGGTAGGGTCACAGGGGCAGCAGCCTAAGCATTGAAACTCCATTAGAAAACTCATGTCTTTTTTAGTATGCGCTGCTGTCGAACAAGTATACTAACACTTAACTTAGCGCACGTTAACTGTTAGTATATTTGTGAGAACTTAAGCATGCTAAGGTTTTTTTTGCTAGCGTCTCTTATATTAGCATGCTAAGGTTTTATGCTAGCTTTTTTGCTACTTTCTACATCCACACTAACCAATAGTGCATTTTTGTATTTCATCTTACCCGGTCATGTGATAGCTTTATAACTTTTCAATGCTAGTATGCTAACATTAGCATGCTAACTTTTTTTTTTTTTTTTTAGCTTAATTTATACTTTTTTCTTAAATTCCACAGCCAAACACCTTACAGTCATATAACTTGGTATGTGAAACATGTTCCCTGTTAGGATGCAAAATTAGCATGCTAACCTTAACATGCAAACTTTTTGAGCTACTGTTTACTTCAGAGTCATATAACTTGGTATGCAACACTTGTTGCTAACAATGGCATGCTAACGTTTTCCGCTATTTTTACACTTTTTTTCTCTAATTCCACAGAAATACACATTAAAGTCATATTACTTGGTATGTGACACATGCTGACTGTTTGCATGCTAACATTAACTTGCTAGCATGCTAACTTTTTTCGATAGTTTTGCAACCGTTTATCCCAGAGTCATATAACTTGATTGACACTTGTTAACTGCTAGCATACACATTTCAGCATGCTAGCAAGCTAATATTAGCATGCTAACTTTTTCAGCTTATTTTTCACTTTTTTCTGTACTTCCGCAGCTAGACACCTTACAGTCATATTACTTGGTATGTGAGACATGCTAACTGTTAGCATGCCAACGTTTGCACACAATCTAAGTTTTAGCATTTAATGTTAGCATGCTTATGTTTTAGGCTACCTCTGTAGCTCATTTTGTACGGTCACACTTAAATCTCACAGATTCAGACACTCGGCACCATCTTAAAAGTACGGCGGCTTCCGGTGACCCCCCACCAGAGGTCCAGGGCACAGATAGCAAGCCCATCAACATTTCTAGTTATTATTATCTATAGTGCTATTTCTATTGGTAGTGAAATGATTTTCATTGCCATTTCTGTGTTACTAATATCTACTTCAGTAACTAGTTCTTTGCGATCATTTTTTGTATCATATTTGTCCATCCATCCATTTACGACTGTTGTCCCTTTTGGGGTAGCGGGGGGTGCTGGAGCCTATCTCAGCTGCATTCGGGTGGAAGGCGGGGTACACCCTGGACAAGTCGCCACCTCATCACAGGGCCAACATAGATAGACAGACAACATTCACACTAGGGTCAATGTATTTGTATATATTGTATTTACTGTCGTTGTTCTGGTTTGGTTGTTGTTGTCTCTCTGTTTTATCCCCCTCTGTCTTCATTCGTTTTCTTTTTTCTATCCCCTCCTGCTCCAGTCCGGCTTCGCCAAACATTAATATAAATACATTTAATAAAGTCAAATACAAGTAAGGGAAAAAGTGAAGTATCCCACACTTCTCTTTTGTAAAATAAATCTGTACAGAAAATATGGGCTTCCTCATGATCGATGTTAAAAAAAAAGGTGCCTTGAGGAACGCCTCAGTTATGTAAACCACAATTTTGGACCCCAGTGTTATGTTTGCTAGCAAGGTTAACATGTCAATGGAAGAATCTACCAACGTGTTTACAGTGGTCCAAGTTCCTCTGTACAACAGGAGCGCTCAAGTGTTTTTAGGAGTTTGCTGCAAAAATGTTTGTCTCGCAAGTTTTAAGCCCTGCACAACTGCATCTTCTTGGGATCCAATTTGTCGTATTTGCGTCACTAATGTTTGTGTTGATTGGTCCTCCTTCCATCCCGCCACTCGATGGACCATTAGGCTGTTTTTTCTCTCTATGCATAGTAGGTTGAAGGTGACTGTCAGTCTTCGTCGCTAGGAAGTTTTGTTCTAATGTTGACCCTCTTCTGGACACAGATCTGGAGGAGAAGAGGAGCATTACAGACCATGTGTGATTGTGTCTATGTAAGACAGAAAAGGAAGCATCTTACCTGTGGTGTTTTTAAAGTATAAACCTTTAGTGAAATTGAGGCATGCGATCTGCTTCTTGACAAGATCCAGGTGGGCGGGATCAAGTGTTCCGGCCTTTGCTATTGCACACAGAGACTTGTGATCTAACAATGAACCCATTGAAGTCTTTATCAAGCACAGTGTCTTGGAAGTACCATATTTTTCGGACTATAATGTGCACTGGATTATAAGGCGCACTGACGATGAGCAGGTCTAATTAGGTCTATTAAGCCGCAGGATTATAAGGCGCTTTGAAAGGGCTCATACAGTATTTGCTTTCTCCATTAAGTACACTTCCTTGTGGTCTACATAACATGTAATGATAGTTCTTTGGTCAAAATGTTGCTTACATTGTTTTACAGACCATCTTCAAGCCGCTTTCTGACTCCCTCTTCAGGTTGCACCGTTTTGTGGGCGGTCGTTTTTCCGTGCCTCCACTTCGACAGCGTCTTCTCCGCGTTATCTTTCTTGAACCGGTAGTTTTTAGCACTTCCATAGCGAGTCTACTGACAGAAATAGGTGAGAACTGTACACTACTTTATATCAGAAATGGCTACAGCAGAGGATGAATACCCCACAACAAGAGAAAAGAGAAAAAGAAGGAGATTATTGACTACGGGACTTCTGCAGATCTCAAATACACATCAGCAGGTACCAATAGGTAAGAAAAGTTGGTTTTGCAAAATATTTTAAAACAAAACGGCAGACATGTCTCTGAATAGGTGCCATTTTGGGATCCTTGATACCCCGTAATACGTTGACAATCCATCCAGAGGTGCGGCTTTGTAGCTTACCAAAGTCGTATTAAAACATTTTGGCAGATTTTTTTAGCACCATGTGTAAGGTTTTAATATCTCAATGGAACCTCAAAGTTTTGGGCTTACTTGCTAGAGGCATTTATTTATTGAACAGGTGCCATCTTGCAGTCCACATGTATCTCTTATGTGTGACTGCCATCTACTGGTCACAACTATCATTACACCATGTACCAAATAAAATTGCCAGAATTTTTACGTACATTAGGCCAGTGTTTTTCAACCTTTTCTGAGCCAAGGCACATTTTTTTCATTGAAAAAATCCGAAGGCACACCACCAGCAGAAAACTAAATTAATTAGAAAATTAAACTCAGCAGCCGATATTGACAGTAAAAAGTCATTGGACATGACTTTAAACCATAACCAAGCATGCATCACTATAGCTCTTGTCTCAAAGTAGGTGTACTGTCACCACCTGTCACATCTTACTTATTTTGACTTTTTTGCTGTTTTCCTGTGTGTAGTGTTTTACTTCTTGTCTTACACTCCTATTTTGGTGTTGATTGTCATGTCATGTACGGATGTACTTTGTGGACGCCATCTGCTGCTCCACACGCTGTAAGTCTTTGCTGTCGTCCAGCATTCTGTTTTTGTTTACTTTGCAGCCAAGTTCAGTTTTAGCTTCGTTCTGTATAGCCATCCCTAAGCTTCAATGCCTCTTCTTAGCGGCACTCGCCTTTTGTTTATTTTTGGTTTAAGCGTTAGACACCTTTTTACCTGCAAACCATTGTCATCATTCCCGACATCTACAAAGCAATTAGCTACCTGCTGCCACCTACTGATATGGAAGAGTATTACACGGTTACTCTGCCGAGTTCTAGAAAGCACAGACACTCAACAACGGCACTTTTGCAGGGTTATAGTTACTGGTTTGAAAAAATTAACCCAATTAGGTGAAATTACATAATCTCCCACGGCACACCAAACAATATCTCTATCACCAGTGTGCCGCGGCACAGTGGTTGAAAAACACTGCATTAGGCGAACCAGGTTATAAGGCTTTTGAGAAAATGAAAATATTTTAAGTGCACCTTATAGAAAATACAGTAAACTTAATTCGGGGTGCAGTGAAGAGTAAGATGATAATGTAGACTCACTTAAGAAGTAGAGGTATCTGCCTTTTCTGTGTTTCTCCCTAGGAGTTCTCGCTGCCATGTGATCGACAACGAGGAGGCAGTCAGGACAGGTCTGCAGGAATCGCTCAGAATGGTCTTCATGAGGGACATCAAACTTGGCTGTACGATGTAAAAACATTTTTTAAACTAGCACCATTCAATATGTATCCATGCATCACTGTTTTTCAGTTGCACGCAGCGGCCTCGCACCAAATCCTGGGCCCCATACACAAGACTCCATAAGGACCCCCCAATGCCCCGAAACCCAATGTTGCTGCCCCACGCACACTCAGTATGTTTACATGCACTAAAATAATAATTATTGCATGGATTTGGTTGAAATTAGTTTTTTAAAAACACATGTAAATAGTGTTTTATTTACTTCAGAGGGTAAACTAGATATTAGCTGATACATGATCACCATTAGTAGATAATACAAATGATAATGCATTATTGTTATTATTACGATTATACTGTTAATAGTGCACTTCCTGGGGGTTGAGTCGCCCCCTGTTTTTAAAACCTAGTTTCTCTCTAGAATCGAGAGTCCTTGAATGCAATGAGATGCAAACATTTTGTAACTTGTACATAGCTTTTTCCTATGCAGCCACAGATAGATGTATTATATTTTTAACATTCACCACAACCTTGTTCTAAATGCTGGTGCTGTGTGTGAATGCTTAAAGGTGAGCTTTAAAGACATTACATCTGTGTTGAGTTAAATGTTCCAAGTTAGGTTTGCGGCTAACCAGGTGGAATTGACCATTTTGCATTTCTGATAGGGAATGTAGGGAGTCTTAGACATTCTTAATTTGATTCCAACTGTACAACTGTATTGTTGATAATAAAGGTAAAGTATTGGTATTGTTCATTATCAATAGCGCTATTTCTATTGGTATTCTTATTGCTCCATTTTTAGTGTAATAATGCTCATTGTCATTTCTGTATTATTTTTTATTTTCGCTAACTGCTTATTTGCTATTACTTTTACCATCATATTTGTACATGTCGTATTTGCTGATGTTGCTCTATTGTTGTTGTTTTTGTTGTGTTTGCTGTTGTTGTTTTTGTCTCTCTGTCTAATCCCCCTCTTGTCCCCACAATTCCCCCCTCTGTCTTTCTTTTTTTCTCTTTCTATCCCCTCCTGCTCCGGCCCGGCTGCACCAAATGATAATATAAATACATTTAATAAAGTCAAATACAAATAAGGCAACAAGAGAAGTATCCTACACTTCTCTTTTGTAAAGTAAATCTGAACAGCCAATACGGGCATCTACATCTACTATATGATTTGCCTGAGAAGCTGGACAGGACAAAAAAAAAAAAAAATAATTATTTGATTCCTCATTATTGAACTTTCACGGCTATATTCGTTTTATATGAACATTTATGGTGTGTTTATTATAACTTACATATTTAAATAACAGAAAAAAATCTTTAAACATTACAGAAGAACAGGGGCCCATCTGTGCTTGGGGCCCCGGTACAACATCCCCACTTCGATGCCCCTGCACACCACTGCAGAGCTAGCAGCCAAAATCACGGATAACATTGCTGCTAGTAGCAAACCCGGTAACAAAGTAAAGAACATACTTGAATTGAGGTCAACACTATGTTTACCAGTTGTGGTTTGAGGGCCGATAAATATTACATTAAATGAAAGTAACTGGCTTGTGAAACCTGTTAAAAAATGATTTTACAAATTTGAAGGTTTCGCAAAAAAACTAATGCAGTGCACTAAATTTTGAGAAATGTAAATAGTTTTGGGGGGGGAAAGTAACAATTCTAACTAATTTAAAAAGTAACACTGATCAAGACATTATCAATACCATATGTCAAATCTCTTAGAATATACTTACACACAACTGCTGTAGCGCTTGTAAAGGTTGAAGTCAGATTTTCAGAAGTGCATTCTCCAGCTCTTGTAAAGAGAAAACAAAAACATTGTTATTATTTCGTGAAACATTTTGTTGAAAAGATGAAATTACAGCAAATGAAATGATTACACTTTAGGGTTCCAAACATTATAGTATGTGTCACTGTTGGGACCAGGTGAGAATTCAACCCAGGAGCTTGTGACTTTTTGAAGTTTCTTTATGGACTGGTCATTGTCTGACGTTCCAAGAGTAAAAATCAATTTTCCAGATAGCTATGGACACATACAGCAACATATTGACAAAGTATGTTTTCAGGGTCAGGGTTTTTTATAAGCCATGGAAAGCAGATACAACTTGGATGAAACATACCAGGCTGCGATCCTCCAAAGGAGCTGTGAGCTCCTCACAGGTGGGATCTGACGCAGCAGTCAGAGAGCAGAGAGCCAGCAGACCTAAACACAAGTGAGCCAACATGATGACAAGTGAACACTAGCTGAGAGCAGGAAGACTGTGCAAGAAAGATTACCTTTTATACAGAAAGAGAACGAGACAAACAAAAAGGTAAACACAGACTTAGGACCTTGTCCTTGTTTTTAATATCAGACCGGTTTAAAGGAATTATGTTTGTTTTGTGTCATGGTGCTGTCTCTGCGGTGGTTGGACTGCAGAGACAGGATGGAGTACAACGTCCAGGTAAATCTTTTATTTATAGCAATATAAGTACAACAGGGAAGTGCACAAAAGCATAAGCAAGCTTCACATCCAAAGTGACGCAAACACGAAACAACATGAATTCAACATGAACAGTTGTCATGCAACCAAAACAAGAGTGTTGACCAGGAAATAAACATAAAACACAGGAAAACCAAGAATTTGTCAGACCTGTCGTGAGGAAGTGTTACAGGTGCACCCAAACAAAGTCAGGTTTTGCATTGAGAGCTGTACCTGAAGCATGTGAAAATCCACTTGTTGGACATTACCTTAACCGTTTAATTTTATTGATGTTGTACATGTGCATATTTAATTGTAGAATATTTTTTTTTACATTTAAATGAGGGATGTGCCGAACAACATTTTTGGCCTCAGATACGATCCGATTTCAAGTCCTTGTACAATAAATTGTACAACTGAAAATATAACTAATGAAAAAAGTAGTAAACACAACAACACATTTATATAAGGCTTATTTTATGACATTTAACATTTGCAGGTAATGTTGAGATAAAATGATCACCTCACTCTCAAACTCAAAAGCTAATGACTCAATGGGGACTTGATCCACTTTTACTAAAGAAATACAAATAGTTTTTTGCAAGACCAAAAACTTACATAATTAACCAGTCGGTAAAATAATGTGTATTCCTATCCTCCTTGAAAACTGCAATTGTAACACCTATTTCCAAATCAGGAAATAAAAAGTACTTAAGAACTATAGACCAATCAGTAAACTTCCTATTGTTTCTAAGATTGTTAAAAACATTTTTTGCCAAACTGATTGAGCACTTACAAAACCCAAAACCAGTTGGCACGTTGTGTAATTCGTAAATAAAAACAGAATACAATGATTTGAAAATCCTTTTCAACTTATATTCAATTGAATAGACTGCAAAGACAAGATATTTAACGTTCGAACTGAGAAACTTTTTTTTTTGCAAATAATCATTAACTTAGAATTTAATGGCAGCAACACTTTGCAAAAAAGTTGGCACAGGGACATTTTTACCACTGTGTTACATGGCCTTTCCTTTTAACAACACTCAGTAAACGTTTGGGAACTGAGGAGACCAATTTCTGAAACTTTTTCAGGTGGAATTCTTTCCCATTCTAGCTTGATGTACAACTTAAGTTGTTCAACAGTCCGGGGGTCTCCGTTGTGGTATTTTACACTTCATAATTCGCCAAACATTTTAAATCAATCAATCAATCAATGTTTATTTATATAGCCCTAAATCACAAGTGTCTCAAAGGGCTGTCCAAGCCACAACGACATCCTCGGTACAGAGCCCACATACGGGCAAGGAAAACTCACCCCAGTGGGACGTCAATGTGAATGACTATGAGAAACCTTGGAGAGGACCGCATATGTGGGTAACCCCTCCCTCTAGGGGGGACCGAAAGCAATGGATGTCGATTGGGTCTGACATAATATTGTGAAAGTCCAACACATCAGCGAAAGTCCAGTCCATAGTGGGGCCAGCAGGAACCATCCCGAGTGGAGACGGGTCAGCAGCGTAGAGATGTCCCCATCTGATGGACAGGCTAGCGGTCCACCCCGGGTTGGGAGCAGAGTAGAAAAGAAAAGAAAAGAAACGGCAGATCAACTGGTCTAAAAAGGGAGTCTATTTAAAGGCTAGAGTATACAAATGAGTTTTAAGATGAGACTTAAATGCTTCTACTGAGGTAGCATCTCTAACTTTTACCGGGAGGGCATTCCATAGTATTGGAGCCCGAATAGAAAACGCTCTATAGCCCGCAGACTTTTTTTGGGCTCTGGGAATCACTAATAAGCCGGAGTTCTTTGAACGCAGATTTCTTGCCGGAACATATGGTACAATACAATCGTCAAGATAGGCAGGAGCTTGACCGTGTAGTATTTTATACGTAAGTAGTAAAACCTTAAAGTCGCATCTTAGGTGCACAGGAAGCCAGTGCGGGTGAGCCAGTATAGGCGTAATATGATCAAACTTTCTTGTTTTTGTCAAAAGTTTAGCAGCCGCATTTTGTACCATCTGTAATCTTTTAATGCTAGACATAGGGAGGCCCGAAAACAAAACGTTACAGTAATTGAGACGAGATGTAACGAACGCATGGATAATGATCTCAGCATCGCTTGTGGACAAAATGGAACAAATTTTAGCGATATTACGGAGATGAAAGAAGGCCGTTTTAGTAACACTCTTAATGTGTGACTCAAACGAGAGAGTTGGGTCGAAGATAATACCCAGATTCTTTACCGAGTCGCCTTGTGCAATTGTTTGGTTGTCAAATGTTAAGGTGGTATTATTAAATAGATGTCGATGTTGAGCAGGACCCATAATCAGCATTTCCGTTTTCTTAGCGTTGAGTTGCAAAAAGTTAGCGGACATCCATTGTTTAATTTCATTAAGACACGCCTCCAGCTGACTACAATCCGGCGTGTTGGTCAGCTTTAGGGGCATGTAGAGTTGGGTGTCATCAGCATAACAGTGAAAGCTAACACCATATTTGCGTATGATGTCACCTAGCGGCAGCATGTAAATACTAAAGAGTGCAGGGCCAAGAACCGAACCCTGGGGAACTCCGCACGTTACCTTAACATAGTCCGAGGTCACATTGTTATGGGAGACACACTGCATCCTGTCAGTAAGATAAGAGTTAAACCAAGACAAGGCTAAGTCTGTCATCCCAATACGCGTTTTGATACGCTCTAATAAAATATTATGATCAACAGTATCGAAAGCGGCGCTAAGATCAAGAAGCAGCAACATAGATGAAGCATCAGAATCCATCGTTAGCAATAGATCATTAGTCATTTTTGCGAGGGCTGTCTCCGTAGAGTGATTTGCCCTGAAACCGGATTGAAAAGGTTCACAGAGATTGTTAGACGCTAAGTGTTCATTTAGCTGCTGTGCTACTGGGAGGAGTCCCTTGTTGGGTTAGCAATGCTACTGTACTAAACAGAAATTTAGGATAATTTTTGTTGAGGTGGATGAGATTTGAGTAATATTTAGCTTTAGCTGAGGTAAGCATGCGTTTATAAGTTATTAAACTATCACACCATGCTTGATGGAAAACCTCAAGTTTAGTCGCACGCCATTTGCCTTCCAGCTTTCTACATGATAATTTCTGGGCTTTAGTTTCTTCTGTAAACCATGGGGTACGCCTTTTAGGGGCCCTTTTTAGCTTTAGCGGTGCTACACTATCAATGGTGTTGCGCAGGGCGTCATTAAAGTTGTTAGTGAGGTTATCAATAGAGCCCACATAATTTGGGAATGGTGCCATTACCGGAGGCAGTAGGTCAGTAAGAGTCGTCGTTGTGGCAGCATTAATGTTGCGGCTGCTACAGTAGTTATTATTATTATTATTATTATTATTACTTTGTTGACAATGAGTCAGAACTTCGAATTTTATAATTTAATGATCGGACATTACTTTAGTGTACGGGAGTATCGTAACTTTAGAGGTGGTGACACCCCTGACAAGCACTAGATCTATCGTATTACCGTTGCGATGCGTGGGTTCATTTATTATTTGTGTAAGACCACAGCTATCAATTATAGTCTGGAGCGCCACGCATGGAGGGTCCGATGGGGTATTCATATGGATATTAAAGTCCCCCATTATGATTATATTGTCGGCGTGCGTCACTAGATCAGCAACAAACTCTGAGAATTCACTGATGAAGTCCGAATAGGGCCCAGGGGGGCGGTAGATAACAGCCAGGTGGAGAGGCAGCGGTGTGACAAACCTCAAAGTGAGCACCTCAAACGAGTTATATTTATTATTTAGGTTAGGTGTAAGATTATAGTTTTCATTGTATATTAGTGCGACACCCCCTCCCCTTTTAAGAGGTCGGGCAACATGTGTATTGGTATAGTTAGGAGGAGATGCCTCATTTAGCGCAAAAAATCGTCTGGTTTGAGCCAGGTCTCGGCGAGACCAACGACGTCAAGTTTGTTGTCTCTAATGACTTCATTAACTAATAACGTTTTGGAAGATAATGATCTTATGTTTAAAAATCCCATATTATAGGTAGTGGGCTGTTTTGAGGATTGTTTGTTGAAATTATCCGAAGTAGCAATATTAATAATGTTGCGTTTATTATGCGTAGTGCACTTTAAATAGTTTCGACCATATCTAGGAATTGATACGACGGGGATATTCAGATTGTTTGCTTGATGTTGCGATAAACTGAACGCATCATAGTTAGCTACCTCAGTACAATGTATGTCTGCCTCCGACACGGTCACAAAAAAAAAACATTATGTGAGTTGTGTTTTATTCTAAGAGAATTGCTATGTGTGCAGGGATTATCCAGCCTGACGCCGGCTAGTTCTAGTTTAAATGGCTTCTTACCCGGAGACTCCACGCTTCTTTGGTTATGGGAGACAGGTCTGGACGACAGGCAGGCCAGTCAAGTACCCGCACTCTTTTACTATGAAGCCACACTGTTGTAACACATTCAAGTTTCAAGTTTATTATTCTTCGGTCAATCGTCAACAAAATAAACAAACAGTTGTACATTCTTAAATTGAAAATGAAAATGTTGCAGACCGAAAGGGTTTAGGCTGAAGTTGAACACTTATTGCGCCTAACCCTATAAACAATGTCAAGTACAAAATAAACTTCCGAAAATTATTGAATGTCCATTGTACAACATATTATAAATACACATTATATATAACATAAACACAGTTCAATTATATACACAGTAAAGGCATGTGAAATATCCTTGTAGACATGTTAAACCTTTGTACCAATTTATATACTATATACAAACAATTGTACTTCCATTATTTTTTATAACCCACATTTAGTATTTGAATTAACATTGATCATAGAATTAACTACTGTGTTGATTCTAGAGTGATATATTTTTTCAAGACATTGGTCTTAAAGTGTTTTTTAAATGCGTGAATAGAACTGGAACATTTTAAGGAATAATCCAAGCTGTTCCACAGATGAACCCCCCTGACAGAAACACATCTACTTTTTAAGCTTGTTCTTATCTTAGCTTTCTGGAAGACAGCTGAACCTCTGAGGTCATAGGGATTCTCTCTGGGTTTAAACCTCTCCTGTAGACACCCAGGCAGCATGTGGTTATGAGCTTTGTACGTCACAATAGCAGTGTTGAGGTCAACAAGATCGTGCAGTTTTAATGTTTTTAATTTAATAAACAGAGCATTGGTATGGTCATGATAATCTGCATAATTTACAATTCTAATCGCTTTCTTTTGAAGTAAGAATATAGATTTAATGTTTGTTTTGTTATTGTTACCCCAGATTTCGACACAATAATTAAGATAAGGGAGTACAAAAGAATTATATAACATGATAAGAGCCTTTTGATTTACGGAGTTTTTTATTTTATGTAACATAGCAATATTTTTTGCCATCTTTGTCTTAAGTATATTTATGTGCAGTTTCCAATTTAATTTATCATCTATATGGATTTCCAAAAATGTTGTTGAATACACCCTTTCTATCTCCATATCATCAATTCTTATATGACACTGTTTGTTATTTTTCCTATTTCCAAAAATTATATATTTTGTTTTATTTAGGTTGATTGATAGTTTATTGGCATCAAACCATTGCTTTAGTATGTGGAGTTCACTCTCTACAGTCCCTAAGAGATGGCCAAGGTCTTGCCCAGAACAGTACAGACTTGTATCATCAGCAAAGAGAATACAGTTGAGTTTTTTAAAGATTTTACAGATATCATTAATGTACAATAAAAACAATTTTGGTCCCAATACAGAACCTTGGGGTACTCCATGTGTTATAATCTTTTTATCTGAATCTACATTATTCATATGCACGTACTGTTCTCTGCCACCAAGATAACTTTTCAACCAATCATGAGCAAGACCTCTAAAACCATACCTCTGCATTTTGTTTAAAAGCAATGTATGATCGATGGTGTCAAAGGCCTTGCTCAGGTCAATAAAAACGCCAACAACAAACTCCCTCTTATCAATTGCAGTGGTTACCTCCTCAACTAGTTCCATCACTGCCATGGAAGAGGACCTGTTTGGTCGAAAGCCGTATTGGTGTTCACTTAGCAAATGTTGCTTGTCAATAAAACTGTCTAATCTTGACACAAATAATTTTTCAAGGATTTTTGAAAATTGTGAGAGTATAGAAATAGGCCTATAGTTGGTGAACTGATGCTTATCTCCACTTTTGAAGATGGGAATAACTTTTGCCGTTTTCATTTTCTTTGGGAAAACACCTTTTATAAAAGAAATATTACATACATAAGTGAAGGGAACAGCTATAAAATCAACAATTTCCCTGATCAGAGAAAAGTCCAAGTCACAGCAGTCTGTTGACTTCTTGTTTTCTTGAGAATTTACAATTTCTGTGATTTCACTTTCATGGACGGGGGAAATAAAAAACGATTCTAAGTTGCTTTGAATGGTATGTTCATTAAATTTGACACTGTTTTCGGGTTGTACAATTTCATTTGCTAAATTAGGTCCAACATTCACAAAGAAGGTGTTAAAAGCATCCGTTATTTCCTTAGGGTCATTTAGAGTTTGATTATTTTCTATGAAATAGCTTGGATGTTCCTTATTTGTCATGTTTTTTTTAATGATACCATTCAAAACTTTCCACGTACCCTGGATGCTATTTTTATGTTGTTCTAATAGGTTACAGTAATATGTTATTTTGCTGTGCTTTATTATTTGTGTTAACTTATTTTTATACGTTTTATATTTGTGTTCAGTTTCTTTGGTTCTGTGCTTTAAATGTCTTCTGTAAAGATAATTTTTCTTTTTGCAGGACTTCAATAGTCCCTTTGTGATCCATGGTTTGTCCTTAACAGTGCTGTCCTTAATGTAATGTTTTTTCATTGGACAGTGCTTATCATACAATGTTATGAAAATGTTGAGAAAATGTTCGTATGCCTCATCTGGGTCTGTGGAGGTGTAAACCTCCCCCCAGTCTTGAGCACATAACTCAGACTTGAATGCTGCCATAGTTTCTGGCGTTTGATGTCTAACAAATCTATATTGAACTGCTTTTTTGGTCCCTCTCTGATCAAAGAAATTGTGGAAAATACTGAATACAGGTAGATGATCACTTATGTCATTGAGTAGTAGTCCTGCTGTTATTTGATTCTCAGGTTGATTGGTGAAAATGTTATCTATCAGTGTGGCAAAGTCTACTGTTATTCTGGTAGGTTTTATGATAAGGGGAAAAAAAATATTACTGTACAATCCTGTTATAAAATCGGTTGTTTTGGTACTGTCCATGGGATTCAGAAGATTAATATTAAAATCACAGCACACAATATGGAGCTTGTTTGACTTATTAAACAAATAGTCCAATTTTTGATTAAATGTGTCTAGACATGATCCAGGTGTTCTATAAACACAACTAACATTTATTTTTTTTGATTTTTCTACTTCAATTTCTACAGTAATACATTCAAAAATTCCAGCTATAGCAGTTGATTTGCTGTCAATTTTCCAACATTTTAAATCATGATTTACAAAAAGTGCTACTCCTCCTCCCCTTTTTCCAACTCTGTTTGTGGTGAATAATTCATAACCATCCAATCTCATATCACAACACTTGTTCTCATCGAGCCAAGTCTCTGAGACTGCAACAATACTAAATTTTTTGAACTGGCTCAGATATTCACTAATATTGTCAACATTTTTATACAAGCTTCGGCTATTAAAATGTATTACAGTAAAAGATTTGTCCATATTCACACATTTAAATTGTTCGTCTGTGTAGTACTCACAGTTTCTGGTAATGTTATTGTAAAGATTGCAGTCTGGATCTATATCACTGCCAAACTCATTTGAATTACAGTTATAATTGATGTTGTCATAAAAATCTAGTTGAATATGATTATGATTATTATACAGTTCTCTACTATGAATATTATCAGTACTTCTACATTCAGATTCCTTATTACCAATATTAGAAAATATATTTTTTAATTCACTTTCCGTTATATTTTAATTTATTTTTCTTTGTACAAATGACACATTTGTATCCACCTCCAGTGAAACATTTACACTAAACACACACACACTTAATATGATTATATAGTTCAGGTCTTAAACTCACTGTGACTCATAAACACACTTTGTTGATGAGACCGTTATGGAGAGTCTTTATACGCCTTGATGTAGCTGTCTGCCTCGGCTACTGTTCCGAGCCAAACGCGGATGCCGTCCGTCTGTGTGATGCGGAGGGTTTGAGTCCCATCTTGTACAATGACGCCATCACAGTCCGGTAAGCCCTCCGCTGATTCACTACCTCTGGAGAGTAGTCCTCATACACTCTGAACGTGTGCCCGTGATATTGCAGCGTACCCCTCTTCCTTGCCTCCCGAATCAGCAGGTCTTTGCTCTGGAAGCGATGAAAAGAAAGCAGGATAGGTCGGGGCTTGTCCCCGTGTCTCGGCTTGGGAGCCAGGCTGCGATGAGCGCGGTCCAGCTCAGGTGGAGAGGCGAATACTTCCTCACCAAGTACTTCTTTCAGCAGCATGGAGAAAAACTTGGTAGGTTGCGGGCCTTCTATCCCTTCGGGTAAGCCAACTAGCCGGGCATTACTCCGCCTGCTCCTTCCCTCCAGGTCAATGGCTTGACATTGTCTTGCTGAAATAAGCGGGGGCGTCCATAATAACGTTGCTTGGATGGCAACATATGTTGCTCCAAAACCTGTATCTACCTTTCAGCATTAATGGTGCCTTCACAGATGTGTAAGTTACCCATGTCTTGGGCACTAATACACCCCCATACCATCACAGATGCTGGCTTTTGAACTTTGCGCCTAGAACAATCCTGATGGATATTTTCCTCTTTGTTCCAGAGGACACGACGTCCAGTTTCCAAAAACAATTTAAAATGTGGACTCGTCAGACCACAGAACACTTTTCATCAGTCCATCTTAGATGAGCTCGGGCCCAGCAAAGTCGGCGGCGTTTCTGGGTGTTGTTGATAAATGGCTTTGCATAGTAGAGTTTTAACTTGCACTTAGAGGTAGCGAAAAACTGTAGTTACTGACAGTGGTTTTCTGAAGTGTTTCTGAGCCCATGTGGTGATATCTTTTACACACTGATGTCGCTTTTTGATGCAGTACCGCCTGAGGGATCGAAAGTCCTGGGCATTCAATGTTATGTGCAGTGATTTTTCCATATTCTCTGAACCTTTTGATGATATTAGGGACCGTAGATGGTGAAATCCCTAAATTCCTTGAGATAGCTTGTTGAGAAATGTTCTTAAACTCTCGGACAATATGCTCACGCATTTGTTCACAAAGTGGTGACCCTCGCCCCATCCTTGTTTGTGAATGACTGAGCATTTCATGGAAGCTGCTTTTATACCCAATCATGGCACCCACCTGTTCCCAATTAGCCTGTTCACCTGTGGGATGTTCCAAATAAGTGTTTGATGAGCATTCCTCAACCTTCTCAGTTTATTGCCACAGCTTTTTTGAAACAAGTTGCAGGCATCAAATTCCAAATGAGCTAATATTTGCAAAATATAACTACGTTCTCCAGTTCAAACATTAAGTATCCTGTCATTGCAGTCAATTAAATTGAATAAAGGTTGAAAAGGATTTGCAAATCATTGTATTCTGTTTTTATTTACAAATTACACAACATGCCAACTTCACTGGTTTTGGGTTTTGTAGATCATGGAAGTATCTTACATCCCATGCAGTTTGGTTTTCACAGCATGCTGTTACTTCCTCGAGGTGATCAAGTCCAGCCTGGACAGGGGAAGGGTGGTTGGGGCCGTTTTCCTGGATCTACGTAAGACGTTTGACACAGTTAATCACTCAGTGCTGCTGGCAAAATTACAGAATTTCAATCTCTCCACAAACACTATCAGGTGGTTTAAATCTTACCTCGCAGATTGCTCCCAGTGTGTAAAAATAAATGACAAATCTTCGCCGTTCAGCTCCTGCACCACAGAGGTACCTCAAGGGTCTATTCTGAGAAGTCTGGTCTTCAGTATGTACATTAATGATCTACCTTCCGTCTGTGAGGATGTGGAGATCATAATGTATGCTGACAACACAGTCCCCTTTACTCATGGTTCCGATGCAACTTTGGTTGCAGCTAAGCTATCCGAGACAATGACTAAAGCAACAAAGTGGCAGAACGAGTCCTGCCTTACACTGAACACAGATAAAACTGTCACAACATATTTTTCAAACAAACCAAATCAAAGTGTTCTCCCAAACATCTATGTGAATAGTTACATGATCAATAATTGCAGAGGAACTTACAACACATCAGGAGCATTTTATCAGTGGAAGCAGCTAAATAGTTTTCAATGCAATGTCTGTATGTCATCATGGTCTTAAGCCAGTTTTAAATTCTCTCAGATCATTACATAATCAAGCACTGAAAATCCTCGATAAACAAAGATCCGTTACCATAGTTTGTAGCTTCTAAACAAAAAAGAGGTTTTAGCACATTAACATCGGATCAATAAGAGTCCTTTACGATCCCATTAATACCATAGAAATGGCCAAGTCTGTCATTTTCCGGACAAGATCAAAACTTAAATAATCCCGAAGGGAATAAGCAGTAGACAATTAATGGAATTTCAAACACATATGCTTACAATAACCACACCTATGAGTGTTTGTTCTACATGTAGTTAGTAATTAGTTGTGGACAGAAGAAGCTCAAAAGCTGTACACAAAATCTGTTTTTGGCACAACACTGATAGCAGCAAATAATAGATTTGACCTACAGTTGTGTCGATGTCAGAATGGATGACTCGTCTGTAGATGGCATCAGAGCAATACAAATAAAATGTGTCCTGTGTCACAGAGTGTTGGTGACGAACCCCAAGATGCAGAGAAGGCAGACTTTGTGCGGGAAAACATAATTTAATGTCCAAAAATTAAGAAAAAAACACAAACCAGAAACCAGGAACAGCCAAACTGGAAGACGGGAAACAGGAACCAGCAAACAGGAACTACGAACGAAAAGACGGCACGCTGCAAACAGCTACAGGTACAGCTTCAACAACAGGTAGTAACGACATCGACAATACTCCAGCACTGACTGGAGGGCAGGGCAGGTATAAATAGCAGCCGGCTGATTGACACCAGGTGTGGCCAGGTGTCAATCAGCCGCAGCTGAGAGGAAACAGCGCTCAGGGAGACAAGCAGGAAACTGAACAAAAATAATAGTGCTGACAGGAAATAGAACAAACACAGAGGAAAAACTAAAACATAACCAAACCGTCAGGGACAAGCCTGACATCCTGTTCACTATCAAATATTACATGTTTAAGCCGCACGTATTGGTTTTGGCAATGGCTTCTGTAGATTCCTATTGAAGCTTTTAGCTTGACGCTCCTCTACTTTCTCCTGGCTCCGCTTGCTGCGGCAACAACAAACAAACTCCAGACGCTCCTCTTCGTTTTGTATCGTTTACTTGTCACTTAATTATTCAAAAACGTAAAACAATAGCGACGTGGGAACAAATGAATGGCAAAATAAAGCGAGTTTGTTACAGCAAGAAAAAGTTAGAAAAAGTAAGAGTGAGAAAAAGTAAGAGTGAGGTCAAAAAACTGTGTGGCTCAATTCCCCCACACCTGACTGTCATTACCCATAATGCACTGTGTCCAAAAAACCACCTACCACACAGATCCTTCCGCCATATATGCAATTTAAACAGTTACGTCATCAAATTATTTAGACAAATGTAATAATTATTTTAAGCATGCAAATAAAGTAAATAGTCCCATTTTGGCTGAATAAACATAAAGCACCTTCCATAAAATGTAAATTAACTTAAACAGCATTTATCAAAAGTGCTTGGCTGTCATTCATACCAAACCCCCACCCCTCTTTCAATGTACGCTATTTAAGAGCCGTGATTGGATTCATTCTGAATTTGTCCCACCCATCGACAGGACAAAATTAAATATGATTGGATTTCGTTTCTGACAACTTCTTTTTCTGGTATTTATACTTTATACTAACAAGTCAGTTACTTGTTTTATCGTCTTAGTCAACATGCCTCTGTTTTGATTACTGATCATCTTATTTTTACCTTTTTGTCAACTTTCAAGTGAATCATTCGGTCAACGTTCACATAGACTGTTTATTAGAACAATTGATCATTAAGAATGTGAACACACACAGATGTGGAAATGATCGAAGCAAAGGCTGAAAAAATAGACCGTTACTCTGCATACACATTCTGTTCCTCCCCTGTTCTTATTTTTCATGAAAACTAACTCCTTTTAGTGCAGTCTTTTTACGGACTCTTGTGCAGTAAGTCAGGCGTCAGTCAGTCGTATATATCTGTCCCCAGGATGTGTTTCGTCAATTGTAGCCTCTATTCTGGACACAGTTCTAGAAGAGAGAACAGCATTACAATTCTCGTATAATCGTGTCCAACTGAGACATAATAGTGTCTTACCCGTGTTGTCTGCAAAGTGCAACTTTTTTGTAAAGTTGAGACATGCGGCCTGTTTCTTGAAAACCTCCAGCTGAGCATCATCGAGTGTTCCAGTCCTCGCTGTTACACGCAGAGACAGGCTTATGATGTCACGATAAACCAATGAAAATCCTTGTCGAACATAAGATGCTGGGAAATATGGATACAACTTAAGAGCGTTGACTCACTTAAAATGAGGAGCAATCTGCCCTTCATGGGACTCCTCAAGTTAGGGAGCTTTACTGTCATGTGGTCGACGAGGAGGAGGCAGTCAGGACATGACTTCAGGTATTTCTCCGAATGTTCTTCAGCATTGAGGCTGTATTGAGCTGTTAGACATCAGCATGAAATAGTGTCATTCATGAATTTCCATCCAGTCAACCATTAAGTGGGAGTTGATCACATGCAGACTATACGAGAAAGTCAGCTACTGTATGTACATTAGGGCTGCAGCTATCGATTATTTCAATAATCGCGCAACCTATCAATTAATTTGTTTGATTAATCGAGTAATCGAGCAAAACGGACTTTCTCGCATCAATGCATCTTTAAGGGAAAATAGTTGAAATAAACAAGGATTTTTCTAAATGCCTTAACACGTTTTTCTTATAAATGCACATGGAAATTGCACTTTTACCATAAGAGCAGTGTTGGGATTAACGCGTTACTGTAACGCTGTTAGTTTCGCCGGTAACTAGTAATCCAACGCGTTATTTTTTCATATTCAGTAACTCAGTTACCGTTACTACATGATGCGTTACTGCGTTATTTTAAGTTATTTTTTATGTAGTATCGGCTAGAAACAGAAGCGCTGCGGTGTCTTTCTTCTGAATCTTCCTCTGTCACATGCCGGAGAGAAAAAAAGAGGCGTGTGTGTGTGTGTCTGGGTGTGGCTGTGGGTGTGGGGAGGAGGGTGGGGTGGGGGTGGGCGTGTCTTCGGTTCGGCACACACGTGATCCGCGGTTTGATATATGAAACAAACAAAAAAAGGTGTCCGCACGTTCAGTCCACACACAGCGTGGTCATGGCGAGCGGAGTAACGGAGGAGCTTGAACGCCCCGCGCCATTTAATCGGTGTGTTTATAGGTGCAGACTCCGTTGTGCAAAACGAGGGTTTTAAACACATGCTGAACGTGGTTGAGCCACGTTACGACATCCCGTCGCGCAACCACTTCAGCGATAAGATTTTGCCAGATCTTTATGAGCAGGAGAAGAAAAAAGTTGTGGATGATGAACTATCCCGAGCATCATCTGTTGCGCTCATGACAGAAGGGTGGACGTCCAGCGCTCACTTCATCACAGCAGACTGGCAGATGAGAAGACACGCCCCCTCTACGAGAGTCCCCTTGCGCAGGTACTGACACAAGCAGTGGAGGAATGGAGGATAAAAATATCCAAGTCACATGATAATGCCAAAAATCAAATAATTGCAGTGAATGAGGCAGGACTGGGACCACTTGTAGTGCAAGTAGTGAATTTGGCATCACATCTCAGTCAATAGGATGGAGCGCCTCCTTGGGAGGATCAGGAAGGAGGTTACCTACTTCCACCAAAGCACAACAGCTGCTCATGTGCTTAAGACAAAGCAAGAAATGCTAAAGCTGCCTACTCATAAAGCTCATACATGATGTCCCAACGAAGTGGAACTCCACTTATGATATGTTGCAGCAGCAGGCAGCTATATACTCTGCATTGACCCACAACACCCTGCAGACAAATGTCAAAGACATCATCAACCTGTCTGATGATGTGAGAGTGGCAGAGGAGGTCCTCCAGGTGCTTCAACCCCTCAAAAGTGTTACATCTCTACTGAGCACTGAAACTTCACCATCTGTGTCAATGATCCTGCCACTGAAAACAAGGATTCTACAATCCATGACTCCAAGTGTGGAAGACAGCAGCATCACTCCAGATGTCAGGCTTTATTTCACTATCTATGTTTCAAGGAAGATGATGTGCCTTCTTATGTTGCACTTTCAGTTGTTTTTTATTAATGGTCATTGGTCCAAGTTTAAAGAAAGGAGAAATGCCTTTTTATGTTGCACTGTTTTTCATTAATTATGTTAAAAGGAAAATAAAAAAATGCATGTCAAGTTGATCAACAGATTGTATTATTCTCCAGTGCAATAACAGTACTGAAATGAAGGCTAAAAGGGCATTAATGGGAGCTTTAAAAAAAAAAAAGAAGAAAAAAAGTAACGCATTACTTTTTGGTGTAAGTAACTGAGTTAGTAACTGAGTTACTTTTGAAATTAAGTAACTAGTAATTGTAACTAGTTACTGGTTTTCAGTAACTAACCCAACACTGCATAAGAGAATCACAAAAACACAGATACTAGATAATGAATACAAGACTAAAACTAACAAAAAGACTCTCTGATAAAGTATGATAACCTGAGTAATTAACAACAACAGATACACATTGGAAAAGGTATGAATTGGAGGAGTGGTGTTTGATGTTTGGACAAACTTATTAGCATTAACATAAAAGCTGTAGAATAAATAGCTGCCAAAATTGCTGCTAGTATAGTACCGCGATAGTAATGAATCATACTTGGTACTATACCGCCTCTAAAAAGTACCGGTCCCACCCCCCTTTTTTAACGGGCATGACGGTGCGTCGTCGTCACGTCATGGCATTGTTGGTTTTACAAGCAGAGGAGCGTGTTCTGCAACGCACAATCATGGAGTACTTACAAGCAGACAAGGTGTGTAGAAAGAAAAGGGAGAATGGACGCATTTTGGCTTAAAAACTAAAGATAAAGGTGAAGTTATAACACTGAAACGCCCTCAGGAAGAGGTGCTTTAATACAATGGCTAGCGAGCTAGTGGCTAACGTCTAGACGCAGTCTGCAGTGTTTTAGCTACTTCTGAATCACTAATCCTAGTCTCCATGGCGACAAATAAAGTATGTTTCTTACCAGTATCATCTCTGCAGGACGAGGAATAGCTAAACATGTTTCACTACACACAGTAGCTCACTGGCGTCACAAACAACTGCAATTGGTGGATCTACACCTGACATCCTACTATGATTACATCGATATTTCTTAGCACCACAAAATCTTTTTTCGTTTTTTTTTTAAATTTAAACTCAGGAAATATGTCCCCAGACACAGGAGCACTTAAATTATGACCATTGTATGATCCAGTAACTACTTGGTATTGGATCAATACCCAAATTTGCGGTATCATCCAAAAGTAATGTAAGCAGATATTAACAGTAAATGAACAAGTAGATTAATAATCAATTTTTAAAGCTTGTCCTTTATAATTTTGACAGAATATTAGAATGGAAAATTACACAATATGTTACTGCATGCGTTATCAGACAAATTAGGAGCTTTTGTTTGCTTACTTACAAATAAAAGACAAGTTGTCTAGTATGTTCACTATTTTATCTAAGGACAAACTTGCAGTAAGAAACATATGTTTAATGTACCGTAAGATTTAAAAAAATAATAAAGCCAATAATGTAATTTTTTGTGGTACCCTTTATTTAGAAAAGTATCGAAATACATTTTGGTACCAGTACCAAAATATTGGTATTGGGACAACCCTAATATACATGTAGAATAGAATAGAATAGACTAGAATTAACTTTATTGTCATTATATTTGCACGTAAAAAGATTAAGGACTCCAACTTAAAGGCCTACTGAAACCCACTACTACCGACCACAGAGTCTGATAGTTTATACATCAATGATGAAATCTTAACATTGTAACACATGCCAATACGGCCGGGTTAACTTATAAAGTGCAATTTTAAATTTCCCGCGAAACTTCCGGTTGAAAACGTCTATGTATGATGACGTATGCAGGTGACGTCAATGGTTGAAACGGAAGTATTCGGACACCATTGTATCCAATACAAAAAGCTCTGTTTTCATCGCAAAATTCCACAGTATTCTGGACATCTGTGTTGGTGAATCTTTTGCAATTTGTTTAATGAACAATGAAGACTGCAAAGAAGAAAGCTGTAGGTGGGATCGGTGTATTAGCGGCTGGCTGCAGCAACACAACCAGGAGGACTTTGACTTGGATAGCAGACGCGCTATCCGACGCTAGCCGCCGACCGCAAGTCCTTCGTCGCTCCGTCGATCGCTGGAACGCAGGTGAGCACGGGTGTTGATGAGCAGATGAGGGCTGGCTGGCGTAGGTGGATAGCTAATGTTTTTAGCATAGCTCTGTGAGGTCCCGTAGCTAAGTTAGCTTCAATGGCGTCATTAGCAACAGCATTGTTAAGCTTCGTCAGGCTGGAAAGCATTAACCGTGTAGTTACAGGTCAATGGTTTAATAGTATTGTTGATTTTCTGTCTATCCTTCCAGTCAGGGGCTTATTTCTTTTGTTTCTATCTGCAGTTAAGCCCGATGCTATCAAGTTAGCTCCGTAGCTAAAGTGCTTCGCCGATGTATTGTCGTGGAGATAAAAGTCACTGGGAATGTCCATTTCGCGTTCTCGACTCTCATTTTCAAGAGGATATAGTATCCGAGGTGGTGTAAAATACAAATCCGTGATCCACAATAGAAAAAGGAGAAAGTGTGGAATCCAATGAACCCTTGTACCTAAGTTACGGTCAGAGCGAAAAAAGATACGTCCTGCACTGCACTCTAGTTCTTCACTCTAACGTTCCTTATCCACAAATCGTTCATCGTCGCTCAAATTAATGGGGTAATCGTCGCTTTCTCGGTCCGTATCGCTCTCGCTGCTTGTGTAAATAAATGGGGAAATGTGAGGAGCCCTTCAACCTGTGACGTCACGCTACTTCCGGTACAGGCAAGGCTTTTTTTATCAGCGACCAAAAGTTGCGAACTTTATCGTCGATGTTCTCTACTAAATCCTTTCAGCAAAAATATGGCAATATCGCGAAATGATCAAGTATGACACATAGAATGGATCTGCTATCCCCCGTTTAAATAAATAAAAGGCCTTTAAGGTGCGGTAGTGGGAACAAATATGGGATAAAAATAAATTACACAAGAAGTAATAAAGAATGTGTATATATGTATATACAGAATATATGTATATACATATAGATGTATATACATATTTTAAATTTTCTTAACTAATTCTGTCACTAACTCTCACCCTGTCTCATCACTTGTTTCTTCTTGTTTAATCTCGTGATTAAAAACGAAATAGTGCAGTTAAAGGAAACTACCTTACACAGCCCTAAATAAAATATACTTACTTTCTACTGTTGCAACGCCACTTGGATAAGTGGAAGTTAGGTTTTCATAGGTGCATTTTCCAACTCTAGTAAGGAGAAAGTAAAACAACTGTTATTATTATGCGATCCATTTAGTCCAAAATGTGCTCATGAAAAAAGAAGTTACTCTTTGTGTCCCCATCTCACTGGGATATTATCACTGTCAGGGATAAGTGAGAAATGAACCCAGAGGTTGATCCCTTTTTCAAGTTCACTCAAGAAATCTTGATTGTCTGACGTCCCGGCGTAGAATATCCATTTTCCAGACACCTATAGACACATACACAACAAATATTGCACTGTAGCAAATTACAGGTACTTTGTTACTGCACTAGGCAATACAAGCTGGGCAGTAACCTAAATACTTGACCATTAATACAGCCCATTTAGAGAGCCCAGTGAGAAGGCCATTACAGTAGTCGAGCCTGCTGGAGACAAATTAGTCTGCTTTAGACATAATTTTTTTAATTTTGGCAATATTTTTTGGCGGTAAATAGCTGCTAATGTTATTGACTTAATATGGCTGTCAAGTCTGAGTCCATTATTATCCCTAGATTTCTAACTCGATTGTTAGGTTTCAGGGAGAGGCTCTCAAAATGTCTGATTACAATTTCTCATTGCGTCACTGGGCCACGGACATGGACGTCGTACAGGTGGGAACGGTGAGGACAATTCTAAGGTTTCACAGCCCACTCGGGCCCACACACAATCCCCAGTAGCCACTACGACAAAATTATTATGCATACACTGAACTAATATACATTCATTGAAATTATTTTCGAATGAAAACAAAGCCCCAAGTCATACAATATTCTAATATTACTCATTTTAATAACTCAGATGCCCCCCATAAAAAATGGTTTGGTCCACTGACTCCACACCAATTTTCTCTCGACTGTAAGGTTTCGCAATTCCACACTGCTCCCGATGTCCTCCGCTCACGAAAAATATATGCAACGCACATAATCCAAATGAAACTCTAAACAGTATAAAAACATAGTTTATTCTGCACCATTTTCAACAAGTGGTCACAACAGACAAAACAATGTCAGCCGAGATGATTTTAGGAGGAAAAGATGGTGGTCTGCATCAACAACAATAATTTGGTGTGATTTTAATTTTTTTTTACAAGAAATTGCAGAAAAAATACAATGTAAATATGCAGGAATATGAGTTTAAATAAATAATAATATAACCTGTAATTATTCACTATGATTATAAATAATTTGAAGACCCTTTGTCAGCGCTTATTATCCAATTCAATCCATTCCATCAGTAACGCCCGCATTACTATACTGAAAATCATGTCCACGTTTTCACTTTTAAAAGTAAAAAGTTAAAGTACCAATGATTGTCACACACACACAAGGTGTGGCGAAATTTTACCTTAGCAAGGTCGAGCCAGACCGCAGTTGGAGGTCCTGCGGTGTTTACGGAAGTAAAACTCATAATTATAATGTCTATAAGTGAAGTGAATGATATTTATGTAGCGCTTTTTCTCTAGTGACTCAAAGCACTTTACATAGTGAAACCCAATATCTAAGTTACATTTAAACCAGTGTGGGTAGCACTGGGAGCAGGTGGGTAAAGTGTCTTACCCAAGGACACAACGGCAGTGACTAGCTCGGCGGAAGTGGGGATCGAACCTGGAACCCTCAAGTTGCTGGCACGGCCACTCTACCAACCGAGCTATACCGCCCCAACATTGCTGACAGAAAAAAACGTTCATACCGTATGAAAAGCAAGGCACGGTACAACAGCTTTGCAGTATAGGTGTGCTACTTAAACTTAATTGATGTAGTTTAATAGCCTTAGTTATTTTAGAGTAGTGTTTTGTGGGCTCTAAAGACTTGACTCGGTCAAAAAGGTGGAGTTCTATGTTTTTTTTTAATCTTCAATGTTATCGTTTTCACCATGAATGGCAGGTTATTGTGATAGTCCATACCATCCATCTCTACTGGCCAAGTGTGCCCTGTGGGCCTTGAATTTGAGACCTGTGGTCTAAATGCCTTAATAAACCATTACAGTAATAACAATAAACTAACAATATTGCTTTTTAATCATTTTGATTTATTCAGTATTTCTGTTTAATTTTAATACAGTAACAACAAGTTGTTGTTTAAAAATTCTGAACCAAAGAGGTTGTGCACGGACAACATACAGTATCTTTGGGTGGACATCCAGCCCCTGTTTTCCAGGCAAGAAAGTTTCCTTGCACCAGAACCTCCTCTGTTTTCAGGTCAACTCTGTAGCGCTGTGCAAGTTTCCCTGTTTGCAAGTTGCCTGCTCACTTTTCCATGCAACAACACTGCCCTCACGTGTTTGGGCCATCTCATGCTTACTAAAGATGACTGAAGCGTTCTTCCACTTCCACTTTCAACCATTTAGATCAGGGTTCCCCAACCTTTTTTCCACCAGGGACCGGTTTAATGTATGCATTATTTTCACGGACCGGCTTTGTACTGTACGTGTGGCAGATAAAAACAGCAAAAAAATTATCCTTTGGCTACAATCTGGCACATTAACATTTTATATGTCCATTAATGTGCATTGTCCCATGTACTATAACAAAGGAGTAATATACAACTATTAACAAGCTTATTAGTGTTTAGTGGGACAGGCGAAAGTTAAGTTGGAGAAAATGGGTTAGTTCATAAATTAATTAGTGTTTCTGTGCGGACCGGTGGTTGGGGACCACTGATTTAGATGTATTCGGTGTTGGGTAATTCTAATACAGTGCCAAAAAGTTGTGAGCAAAAAGATCTTACAAATGCAAAACCTCCTGGGGACTAAGCCCCCCTGTTCTTCAAACCTAGTGATGCCCCTGATCAAAAATCTCTTTATTGAGCAAAACTGATTACTGTCGGCAGTAATTACCAGTGTTGGGTTAGTTACTGAAAACCAGTAACTAGTTAAAGTCACTAGTTACTTTATTTCAAAAGTAACTAAGTTACTAACTCAGTTACTTACACCAAAAAGTAATGCGTTACTGTGAAAAGTATCTATTTAGTTACTTTTTTTTTTCTTTTCTTTTTTTTAAAGCTCCCATTAATGTCCTTTTAGGCTTCATTTCAGTACTGTTATTGCACTGGAAAATAATACAATCTGTTGATCAGCGCTATGAATTTTCAAAATGGGGTCCCCATCAAGTCATAAAAATGGGGTCCTACAGTACATTTTTTGGGTCCCACTTTTTTGTAAGCGTTTTGAAAAAAAAAAAAGAAAAAGATAAACGTATGCATTATCCTGTTATATCTCACATTCTATATTGTGTTTTGGAAAAAGGTTGTCATAAACGTTAATTCATTAAAAAAAATAATTAAAAAAGAAAACAAATTTGTATACATATGTAAATGTATTCAGTTATAAACATTCATTCACTTTCTTCTTTCCTTCATGGATCTAAACTTTACCACTGCTGGTAGTTTTTTTCTATGTTTTTATTTAATAAGTTGTAGGTGTATTTATTTCAGTATAAAAGTGTAAAAATTGTTTTGCTTCGGTCATGAAATGATGCTAATGGTGTGCCAGGACATACATTCATTTTAGATTTAACGCTTAAATCTCTGGAGTCTACATCAACTTCAGATCTATTCCTCATTTCAAAATGTTTTAGTTTGTTGTTTTTTTGTTTGTTTGTTTTCCGCCCTTTTTTGTCAAACAAAACTATGTTTTCAATGGCAAACACACAAAATATGCAAAATCTTCCACCAAAAATATTTTTCAAAGTTTAATATTGGATTAAAGATTAAAGATTAAAGTACCAATGATTGTCACACACACACTAGATGTGATGAAATTTGTCCTCTGCATTTGTCGATATGAAGTAATCGGAACCTTGGATAGGTCAATAATTCATAATAACATTGATTTTGATTCAATATTATGTTTTGAGCAATGACAGTTTGAAAGAAATTGTTTAACGTGGACCCCGACCTAAACAAGTTGAAAAACTTATTCGGGTGTTACCATTTATTGGTCAATTGTACAGAATATGTACTGTACTGTGCAATCTACTAATAAGTCTCAATCAATCAATACACTCCCTCGCTCTCTCTCTCTGTCTCTGCCCCTCCCTCGAATGCTGCTGCGTGCACAATTTGTTTTGTTTTTAACCCCTTCTTAACCCTGAACGTACATTGAAAATACACGCAACTCTAACTTAAAATTCCGGACATTTGAGGCATTTAAGAAACTCCGCCCAGACAGCCGCACAAAAGAAGACATGTCCGGGGAAAAGAAGACGCATGGTCAGTCTAGAATATCTCCATGTTAAGAAACATGGCTTCACCATGATGTCTTGTTAGTAAACACAGACACGCCCCCCCTTCCCTTCCCTTCCCTTCCCACAACCCAACCCAGACACACACACACAGCGCCTCTTCTCTTGTCCCCGTTGTGACACAGGAAGAATCAAAAGGACGGCACTGCAACTCTCCAATAAAACACACTCAGATCTTCTGTTTTTAGCCGATACTACATAAAAAAATAACGTAAAATAACGCAGTAACGCATCATGTAGTACGGTAACTGAGTTACTGAATATAAAAAATTACGCGTTATACTACTAGTTACCGCCGAAAGTAACGGCGTTACAGTAACGCATTACTTTGTAACGCGTTAGTCCCAACACTGGTAATTACACCAAAACAACATCAGCAACATAACCACTGAGCAAAACTGTTACTTTCTGCCATACTCACACAAAACGAAACAAACTATACCGTATGTCTGAATGACAGCAACCACTTTCATTCATTTGCGCCAAAAGACCACACACTCCGCACAGCCAGTGATGTGTTCACGGCCACAAAAACAGTCAGACAACTCCAAGACTAAGAACTCGAACAGTTAGGTCGTTAGAATGTGATACGGTTCACACGCAGTCAATCAATGTCATTAACAGTGTGTTATGTGTGTGTAGATGTACACCTAATATTGTGCACATATTTCTTTATGTATCTTTAATAACCTGAGATCCTTCAAAATGTTTTCATCCAATTGCACCCAGGACCTTGGCCATAGGCTCGGCCAATCAATGACTTGCAAGCTGGTGGACTGGCGAATGGCAGGAGAGGAGGGGCGGGACAAGACAGAGGAGGGAAAACACAGAAAGAGACAGAAGATGGCGGCGCCCGAAGAGCTCCGAGGCTGACGAAGATTTTCGGTAATATAACAGAAAATAACAGTTTAGCTCTTAGTTACCGCGTGTGTGACAGGGTAATCTGAGCTAAGGAACTGCTAAGCATTGAGTGGCGTGTGGAAGAGTGGAAGACTCCACGCTAACAACGCTGAGGATTCGTCCGCCATTATACCAGCAACAAGTACAGGTTGCGTAGTGCGAGGCACACGTCCTCGTTAGGTATAGGGAAAAGTGTTTTTACTCAAGTATATAACTAACCGTCGTCAACGTGGGGGCCTCTTCACGTCAGAGAAGGACGACGCCAGCCTGTTGACTGCTGCAGTACGGACGTGTTGGTGGCTCCTCTCCCTGCTCTCCTCCTCAACCTCTCACGCCAGTGATATACGGTGCGGTTGGTGAGTAAAAAGACTTCCCTGCCACACATAACTTCACCATTTGGACCGGACAATGCGCTCATGATGGACACAGGTGTTTTTTGTATTTCAAATGGAACGTTGCGTGAGACAATCCAAATGCCAAAAGGAACTTTGAATTGACTGTGAACAATGAGAGGACATTGAATACTGTGTAAACTGTGTGAGACTGTTTTTGGGTTTACTATTAATAGCAAAGGTACTGTGTGTGCATTGTGTTCACAAGCATACGACTCTATATGTGGGAATTTTGCAGTTTTTTTGTGTATAGACACATGCTGATGGTGTTTAATCCAGTTTTCAGGTGTTATTGTGCCACTCTAGTGAAGTGAAGGTGAACACAACGTTTTGGGTTTCGTATAGTGGTTACAAGTTATTCGAAAAGTCATTCCTACAAGTCTATATTTTGTTTATATATTTTTTATTTACTTTTCTATTTTACTTAGTATTAGAGTACTAATACTAGTGTAATAAATCACAATCTTTTTCAACTTTCACAATACTGATTTTATTGTGCAGTTTTTTCCTTTCTCTGAAGTAGGGGCGTCTCGTCCTCTGTTCTGGAGCATAATAGTTAAGGGGAATACAGTAAGTCCCACACACTGACACTTACTCACTTATTCTGTACTTTAGGTTCTCACCGTGACAGGTAAAATCCTAGAGCCTAAACTATTGTGTTTTGACTGGACAGGCAGAGTGGACACGAGACTAATAGGCCTGGGGGTTAGGGATTTAGCTCCTCTAACTTCCTGCCATTCAGGGAAGAGTGATTTACCCCTACTAAGCAGACGTAGGTCCCGTCTGTTACATGTGCATGTTGCTGTTTTGCAGGTTAGCTTGTAGCAGCAAAAATAGTTAAAATTCTGCATGCTAATTCTTATTTCAGCTAAGTGAACAATCACATTGTACACACATGCACTCACCAATAACAATTGTACTTATTCTAGTGACATGTGATAAGAACATCAATTCATAGATATAAATCATGAAATACTTATCCTAGATTACATAAATACAAAAAAAACCTCACATGTATTTTACGGATAAAAATTGTCCCCCGTATCTCATGCTTGTGCCACAGCACACATCTCATTGTGCAAAATGTGAATGTTTTAAGGTGAACTAAATGTGATCTCTGAAAATGGTACATGTCTTTATTTTCATTGAGAGTGGGCCATATCATTTATGTTAGAATATAGCATAATGGAAATGACTACTATTATTTGATTACCATACTTTAATAAAATATTTAACTTGTTATGATGTCAGGTTTGGCACAGGTGTGATGCTGGTGTGGCGACAGTGTGCGCGTCTGATGTTGCTTACATGTGGTCCAAGAATATGGGGTGCCGAATGTAAAAGTTCACTTCCACTTTTCTAGCGGAGATATTTCTCATATTTAACTCACTTTGCTCAGATTTAACTCACTTTTTTCAGATGTGGCAACTTTTTGTCACATTTAAGTTTAAATTAAATGTTGACTCAAAATATTATATATACATGTTAAAGCTAAACCGAAATCTTAAATATAAATCTATATAGTGAAAATAAATCCATGTCTTCAATCTAAACCTAAATGTTAAATCTATACCTATATGTTGAATCCAAACTTAAATGTTCAATCTGAACCGAAATGTTAAATCTAAAACCTAAATGTTGAATATACATCTTAAATCTAAATCCAAACCAAAATGTTGAATTTAAATCTAAATGTGAATACTGAATGTTAAATGTGAGTGCTAAATATTAAATCTAAATCCAAGTCTTAAATCTAAACCTAAACAAAAATCTAAACCTAAGTCTTGAATTCATCATTTGTAACTGAGCTACTGTGTGGAACAATTTCCCTTGTGGATCATCAATGTTTGTCTAAGTCTAAGTCTAAGTCGATGTCTAAACCTATATGTTAAATCTAAACCTAAATATAAACCTGAATCTTAAATCTAAATGTGAGTGCTACACTTAAATCTAAACCTATATGTTAAATCTAAACCTAAATCTAAACCTGAATCTTAATTCTATATCTTAAATCTAAATGTGAGTGCTAAACTTAAATCTAAACCTATATGTTGAATCTAAACCTAAATCTAAACCTGAATCTTAAATATATATCATACATCTAAATGTGAGCGCTAAACTTAAATCTAAATCTAAATGTTAAATATAAATATTAAATCTAAATGTGAATGCTAGATGTTAAATCTAAACCAAAAATGTTCAATCTAAACCTAAATGTTCCGGAAATCTTAAATCTAAATGTGAGCGCTAAATGTTAAATCTAAACCTAAATGTTAAATATAAATATTAAATCTAAATGTGAATAGTAGATGTTAAATCTAAACCTACATGTTAAATCTAAACCCAAATCTTAGATCTAAAGCTAAATGTAAGCGCTAAAAATCTCGCCAAGTGTAAAGATGAATATTTGTAGGATCCGACGCCTTTCAGCTGCAAAGCCACGCCCACATCTCTGCCTCTCAGTGCAGACGCTGCTATACCTTTCTTACTTGTGTTATTAGTGGGAAATTTGAATATCCTAAATACAAGAAAAATAAAAGACAACTAATAAGCTACATAATAATACTCTGACTTGTTTAAGTAAGTGGTTAATTGTAAAAAAAGGAAACACTTTGGGTGTATTACCACCAGGCATAGTCAAGAACACTAAAAAACAAGAACATTGAAGGTGGCAATGAATGGGGGAGAGGGGCCCACACCGATACTCTTTCAGGGGGCCCAGAATTCTAAGCGTGGCTACAGACAAAGGTTTCAGTTTGAGTTTAGCTGAAGAAAATTGTTTTGCATCAAGACATGGATCGGTACGATGCAGTGACAACATAATCAGTAGTAGCCGAGTGGCACCATGTAGTGTACAAGTAAAACAACAGGGGTCCCAAAATTGACCCTTGAGGAACTCCACAGGTCATAGCCATTTGGTCTGAGACACGGTTACCAATTTCAACAAAGTACCAAAGAAAAATGTTCACATACCTGTATTTTAGTTACTGATATTTCTGACAACTTTCACTATTACTCAACTACATTTCCTACATACAATGATAATATTCCAAAAGGTGGCAAACCAGACTAATTTCCTGATCAGAATATTTGAACTTTTCGAGTACCTACACGTCAAATATCATTTTTTCAGAAGCAACACCTTTTTTACAGAGTAAAACAAAACGTACCAGGTTCCGATCTTCCAGAGAAACCACAAGCTCTTCACAGGTGGGATCGGATGCAGCAGTCAGAAAGGCCACAGCGAGCAAACCTAAACAAAAGTGAACAAACATGATGAGATGTTTGATGACAATCAGTGACCACGCTGAGAGCAGGAAGACTGTCCCTGGATGCAAGAAAGATGACCAACTATATAGCCTGGGACATTATGATGCAAACAAGGACTTAGGACTTGGACCTGCGAGGAATATTGACAATGTCTGTGTCTTATCTTGGATTGACTTAATGCATGGGTAGGCAACCTTTCTCTCAGATTTTCTAAATAAAGTGCTGAGCAACATTTTAGTCATTCAGTTTCATTTCATTTTACTGATTCATTTTGACATTCCTGGCTCTGTTTCTATTTTGAGTTATTGTGATTATTTACATTTTAGTGTTTCATCATGGCTGGTGAAAGTGCAGTATGGATTACAACACATTCAGTTTCAGTTCAGTTCAATCAATTATAAAGTACATTTAAAAACAACCAAAGTTAGCCAAAGTGCTAGATAGAAATAAGATGCAATTAAACAAAATTGTGCAAAGCAGTGTTGCGTTTACATTTCAACATGGCACGATGAATAAAATACTACAATAGCAATAGCTATACCTTAAAAAAAAAGTGAAAAAAGATATATAAAATATTGAAATCCATTTTTTTCCATCAGGACTGAGGCCATGGAAGTTTAAGGAGTGCTTACACTTGTCCAACAATCTGGCCTAATATGTGTGCATCCTTTTTTCAGAACAAGACACCAAATAATCTATTCATTTTTGTCATTTCATTTATTTTAGGCAAAGACATGAAAAAAAAAGTACAAGGTAGACAACACATAATAACATAAATTAATATAATGCAAAAGATAATGTACAGTATGTAAGCATGATGGTCCAGTTTTGCCTGAAAGGGAGTGGGAAGAAGATAATAGAGTTAGAGTTAGAGTTATTTAATCCCAGCCCCAGTTCTCCATTCAGTGATTAATACATTGAGTTTCACTGTTACTTTAAGGATTGTAATACAAATGTTGTATCATAGTGGCATTACCACAGGTAACAATAATTATTACACTGTAACAATAAATTGTATCAACAATGTAGGAAGAATGAATATACCAACAATGGTAATAGACAACATAGCAATAATGATAAGGAAACACTGAGCACATGTTAACACTTTGAGACAGAGTACAACAGCAGGTCAAATTAAAGACCCTCATCTCTATATTTGAACCAGACCCGATGTTTGTATAATAGTTTTAATCGATTAATAGTTTGTCATTGCTTGCGTTGTAAGTCCTATTAAACCCTGTCCGTCAAAATAACACATTAACAATGTATTAAAATATAGTCAAACGTGATAATCGTAAAGACATTCAAACATGCTGGCAAACTCTTCCGGATTCTGCGGAAGACTTCTGTAAACTGCGTCAGTCTACCGACCTTTTGACTGAAGTTACAAACCTCTGCTGAATTTGTATGCACTTCAAATATTTTATCTTTTGTCCGGATGTGGAAAGAATGACGAGGAGGTGATTGATCTACAATCACTTTATTAAAACCTAACACCCCTCTTTTTCTTCTTGGTTTATTGGCAGATCGGACTCAATGTTTTGAAAGGTACATTTACCGCCACATACTGTACTAAAATATATAGTATTTGCTACACATCAGCACTTTTTACGTGTGAAAAAAAGATTAATAAAAAATATGACCATATATATATATATCATAATACCATAATATCACCTCATATCAAGCTAACCAGTCCATTCGTTCCTTAGTGACGTCTCTGTGTAATTCTTACTGTACTTTTTCCCAAGATAAATCTAAGAACTTTGCTGCCGCTTTAACAAGAATTTTACAGTACAGTTGATAAGGTATCCCAGAAAAAATATAATTTAATCTGTACTTATTCCTGAAATAGCTGACTCCTGTCCTGTGGGCATATGTTCTAATTACTTTGTTACTTAATTGTTACCGTTTCTTGTTTCTGCACTTCAACTGCAACTGCATATGTGATATTTTGCCCTACTCTAAACCAGAATCAGAATTTTTATTAATGAATTGGTGGAATTCACAGTTTGGTACAGCTTTGATCGCTGACGTCTACTGTGTAGTTACAAATAAATAAACACAACACACAACAACAAAAAAGGCGTTGCAGTTGGTATGCAACGTCCATCCATCCATTTTCTACCACTTGTCCCTTTCAGGGTCGCGGGGGGTGCTGCAGCCTATCTCAGCTGCATTCGAGCGGAAGGCGGAGTACACCCTGGACAAGTCGCCACCTCATCGCAGGGCCAACACAGATAGACAGACAACATTCACACTCACATTCACACACTAAGGCCAATTTAGTGTTGCCAATCAACCTATCCCCAGGTGCATGTCTTTGGAGGTGGGAGGAAGCCGGAGTACCACCCACGCAGTCACGGGGAGAACATGCAAACTCCACACAGAAAGATCCCGATCCCGGGATTGAACTCAGGACCTTCGTATTGTAATTAGTCCAACATTTTTATCAGTGTCCTTATTGCAGAGGGGATGGAACTGTTGGTGGATCTTGTAGACATGGCTGGCAGTGATCTGTAGCACCTCCCTGAGGGCATGAGAGTGAACAACAGATGTCGTAGACGTGATGGGTCAGAAGTAATCTTATTCGGCTGGATTTATCAACGATGTGTCGTAGTTTCTTGCGTGAATGTGAGTCCAAATTACTGGACCAAACAGTTATTGAGAATGTGAGTATGCTTTGGATGATTGAGGTGTAGAACTGTCGGAGGAGGTTGGGTCTGACTCTAAATTTTCTGAGCTGGCGAAGCAAAAATAACTATTGATTTGCTTTTGTGTAGATGTGATTGGAGTGGAGTTTCCATTTAAGTGAGTTGGAGATGTGAGTGCTCAGGAATTTGAAAGTCTGTGGTGGAGATGGGTTCAGAAGCGATGTACGGGGGGATTTTAATGTGCGGTTAAAGGTAGGGATGTATATCGTCCGATTTTATCGATACAATACCCTTATCGATATTCCAAATCGATACCGGTATTTATCAGTACTCCTATCGGTACTATATGTAATTTTTGAAAAATAAAGACGTAAAAAATGCATTTTAATTAGCACTTATATCACGGTGGACAAGGGGTTAGTGCATGTACCTCACAATACGAAGGTCCTGAGTAGTCCTGAGTTCAATCCCGGGCTCGGAACCTTCTGTGTGGAGTTTGCATGTTCTCCCCGTGGCTGCGTGGGTTCCCTCCGGGTACTCCGACTTCCTCCCACCTCCAAAGACATGCACTTGGGGATAGGTTGATTGGCAACACTAAATTGACCCTAGTGTGTGAATGTGAGTGTGAAAGTTGTCTGTCTATCTGTGTTGGCCCTGCGATGAGGTGGCGACTTGTCCAGGGTGTACTCCGCCTTCCGCCCTAATGCAGCTGAGATAGGCTCCAGCGCCCCCCGCGACCCCGAAAGGGACAAGTGGTAGAAAATGGGTGGATGGATGGGATCCCTGTGGAACAGGGGTTAGTGCGTGTGCCTCACAATACGAAGGTCCTGGGTTCGATCCTGGGCTCTGGATCTTTCTGCGTGGAGTTTGCATGTTCTCCCGTGACTGCGTGGATTCCTTCCGGGTACTCCGGCAAAGACATGCACCTGGGGATAGGTTGATTGTCAACACTAAATTGGCCCTAGTGTGGGAATGTGAGTGTGAATGTTGTCTGTCTATCTGTGTTGGCCCTGCAATGAGGTAGCGACTTGTCCAGGGTGTACCTCGCCTTCCGCCCGAATGCAGCTGAGCACGCCCCGCGTCCCCGAACGGGATAAGCGATAGAAAATGGATGGATGGATGGATGGATTACCACAAGAGGTTGAACACGTCCAACATGATGTACTGTAACATTTTAGAGCAAATCTTTTATACAAAACCTGTTTTTTTTAAGTCCTAAATAAGTCAACTGTGTGCAGTGTAAGGTGAAAGGCAGTTATGTCATCTTCTTGTAAACACCACACAGATCCATCACTGTGTTTCTATTCATTACAATTGCTCAGATGGAAATATTTATGTTATGTATGGCAATAATGTGCAGACCACAGACCTTTTACATGGTATTGTATACTACATATATAAATCAATACAATCAATTAGCATCTTATGTGGTTGTGCATTTTGTAACAATAGGAACTGTTATTTGCGTTTATGTTTCACACAGACATGTTTGAGTGACGGACCAGGGGCCGGAGTGTTGACGATGTATGTGCTTGTATAGTCTGTATTATATAAACATAAAGACCCAGTGAGCAAGTGTAATGCTCGATCGTCCAGGTTGCAGTCAAGAGACAGAACAAACTGAAACCCATTTAAGCAAGATGTGTTTTAAGGACACTCAAACGCGGCACAGTGGAGTGACATCAGGCGGCAACCAGAGACCATCAGTCACAGTGGATGCTATCTTGCCTCAAAACAACTTTATGGATTATTACTTGTCACTTACATTTTTGACTTTTTTGAGTGGAATAATATTGGCCTGTGGATTAATGGATACTAATAAAGTACTGCGGTACTAATGAATTAAAAACGGTACTATACTACCTTTGAAAAATACCGGTGCTGTTTTTTCATCCGCATGCGGCGATGACTACAGAACCGAGGCGCATGATCTTGAATGTGTCAAAATGCACACACAAAAAAATCGTGCAGAGGAAGAATGGCAAAAAACGGCAATTCTATTGGTTAATAAAGAGGGTAATATGGAGGTATTTGGGCTTTTAAAACTAATGATAAAGGTGACATTGTGACGTTCTGTCACTTCATTTCCGTTTGTGCTTCCTTGTTTTGTGTTTATTTCCTATCAATGTTCTTATTTTGATTTCCATTTTCTGCATGTCTCCGCTGAGCGCTGTTTTCCCCTCACCTGCTGCTGATTGGCAGCCGGGCCACACCTGGTGCTAATCAGTAGGCTTCTATATATGCCTGCCTCGCCTGCTCCTCAGGGCTCGAGGATTGCTTATGTTTGAGAACCTCTGTTGTGTACATGACAGCTTTCTCCTCTGTTAATTATATTAAAATCATCTTACCTGCTCGTCATTCTCCTGGTTCCTGCATCTTGGGGTCATTAGAACTGCAGCCATGTGAGTTCGTCACAAACACTTTAAACAGGGAGGCGCCGAGCTGCAAGTGCTGCTTTTAAAACACGCCTCGCCAAAGGTGGCGATTAGTATTACCACCGTTGCTTCAAACTTGGGTAAACATTTAAATAATAGGCATTCAGATCTGCACAACGAAAGAGTGACAGTTAATAATGTAGTTGTTACACCTTTCCTGCTGTTGGGCTCCCATGCAGACCGTAGTCGAGGAGACGCTCCCTCCAAGGCCGATGTTTTCGTCGGGGGTAACACCCTTCACTTTACCTGGCAATGGGTCTGCTAAGCTACGCTTTCGGGTCACAATGACTAGGCCGCCGATTCGTGACAATCTGGTTGCTTTATTATTATCTTTGCTAGACACAACCGGACCCATTCATCATTCTGCTACTACTGCACAGTGCACACGGTACCGCTCACTCTCTTTACTCGCCCGCTCACTCAGTGATGTCACTCAGCCAACACATTGCCATTCTCACAAACACACATACACTAGTCTCATAAAATAGTTCAAGCTAACGAGGGGAAATTCTACTTCAATGACTGTCGTTGGCATTGACAGTAGGATTGCTCGTTTGCATCTCAACAGTTGTTTTTCTCACTACGATAAGGCGAAACCATCCTTGTCCAGCCACACCATCTTGGTTTTTGGAGTATAAATATTTGGGGTTTTGGCACCAGCCGCTGGACTAGATCTGACCAATCTATGGCTATGAGCACGAACTGATGAAGCCCACTCGGATGAGCGGCAAAACGTCTTCTTAGACAAACCAAACAGTTCAGTTGTGATCGATTGAATGCCCTGAGATGACAACGACCTGGATGAATGAGAACCTTCATAGACAAGACCACATGCCTCAACCAAAATGTGCATTTTGGATACCTCACAAGTAACATGCTTCCAGAAGAGGTTGTGCCTCAACAGACTTAAAAATAAAGCAAAAATAAAAATATAATACAAGATACTGCAAACCAGTGGTGTCACTAGGTTTTAAAGACAGTGAGGGCTTCGCCCCCAAGAGATGCACCAACAAAGACTTTAATACAGTGCAAAAACAAACATATTCCAACACTAACAGTATATTAATATATTTCTAAATTGCTCAATGGACAATATGCACTATATATTATTGACAAAGACTCATAGTCAGTATACACCGGAGACAACACAAGTCATACAACCACTAATACAGTAAAATAATTTGGTTCACACAACACGTAGCAGTAATTTATCAATCAATCAATCAATGTTTATTTATATAGCCCTAAATCACAAAAGTCTCAAAGGGCTGCACAAGCCACAACGACATCCTCGGCACAGAGCCCACACAAGGGACGTCGATGTGAATGACTATGAGAAACCTTGGGGAGGATCGCATATGTGGGTAACCCCCCTCTAAGTACAGTCCCTAGAGGATCCAACATAACAGTGAGAGTCCAGTCCATAGTGGGGCCAGCAGAAGACCATCCCGAGCGGAGACAGGTCAGTAGCGCAGAGACGTCCCCAACCGATGCACAGGCGAGCGGTCCACCCCGGGTCTCAGCTCTGGACAGCCAGCACCTCATCCATGGTCACCGGAACCAGAATAACCCAGTGAGGGGGCAGAGGAGAAAAGAAAACGGCAGATCAACTGGTCTAAAAAGGGGGTATATTTAAAGGCTAGAGTATACAGATGAGTTTTAAGATGGAACTTAAATGCTTCTACTGAGGTAGCATCTCTAACTGTTACCGGGAGGGCATTCCATAGTACTGGAGCCCGAACAGAAAACACTCTATAGCCCGCAAACTTTTTTTGGGCTCTGGGAATCACTAATAAGCCGGAGTTCTTTGAACGCAGATTTCTTGCCGGGACATATGGTACAATACAGTCAGCAAGATAGGATGGAGCTAGACCGTGTAGTATTTTATACGTAAACTTAAAGTCGCATCTTAAGTGCACAGGAAGCCAGTGCAGGTGAGTCAGTATAGGCGTAATATGATCAAACTTTCTTGTTCTTGTCAAAAGTCTAGCAGCCGCATTTTGTACCAACTGTAATCTTTTATTGCTAGACATAGGGAGACCCGAAAATAATACATTACAGTAATCGAGACAAACGAACATACCAGAGCACGCTTACAAACCTTGTCTTACAGCCAGTTATTGTTTAAAAGACATCTATATAAAAGTTTACATTTATAAAATGCGTATGCTGCATTAAATGTTTTTATATAGTGCCTAAACTACAGTGTATAAATTACACAAAACTTACAATACATTTACAATATATAGGGCTTAGATGGGATGTAGTCTTCAGTAAGTCTAGAACAAATGCTCATACTACCAAGAGCAATTAAAAAAAAAATAATAATCTTGTTTATGGGAAGGTATTAATATGGCCCCATTCCTGGGTGAATATCACGTGAGAGGAAGAGGGGGGTTTAATCATTCTGCGATGCTGTCTGTTGAAAATAATGGAAAACGCCACTCTACATAGCAACTGACGCTGTGGTCAAAGCTGGAGTTGCCAAAAAAAACACTGTTTTAGATAGTTTACCGTCTACCACCATCCGGCAGTTAAAGCGGATAGTGCATGCTCCAAATTTGTGACGTTTCATGTGTCAGGTAAACCTACTTTATGCTATGTTTATTTCATATCAAAAAATTGTTCAACATACACAAAATTATTTTCTGGATCTGCGAACCTGCATTGAGCTGATGCAGACTCCTCACTCCTAGCTCTGCTTACATCAAAATTGATTTTTGATCATCCCAGTTTACATGTAACCCTATTGTTATCTCTACTATTAGAATCTGATATCAATTTAGATGCACTTTTGGACTCTGAGGATGATCTAACTACAGCCCCATTCATAATAACTGTCTCTTTCTGCCTCCCAGCACAGATAAAGCTTGTTCTCCATGGCGGAGCTTAGGCCTGGTTAGACTAAGGAACCTCGATATTAACAATGTCTTTGCTAGCTTCAGTGAACTATGTGGAAAGTATAATCTCCCTAACTCTCATTTACTCTGTTACTTTCAAGTCAAATTGCAGTTATTTTCCCAGTATTTCACCTCTATTCAATAATAAACTACATTTTGGAAATCCCCATGAATCCGAAAAGCATAGTTTCTCAAATTCACATCTTAATCTCCTACCTTAAAAAGACATCACTTATAAAAAAAATGGAAAGAACAGGGAAGCAGAATGGATGACAATGACTGGAAATTTGCATTAATACAAATACATGTCAGCAGATCTTGCTCAAAGCTTAATCTGATTGTGCAGAATTAGCAACATCTTGGAATATTATCAAATTCCTAAAAAATTAGGCAGACATTTAAGGATAGTATTGCCTTTTCATCCTTACTAGCTCGTACTGTAGAGTGTTGGAGTGGAAATCACAGTTCTAGGCCGTAAGGTGAACCCGTTCTTCGTTTCATCTCGTTCCCATGTCTGGGCACTAAATAATTTTTGGTTCTTAAAAAATATATTTTGGTTTTCAATGAGAAAAAAAAAATTATCCACTTGACATCCAGGAGTATTTTTTTTAATTAGTGTTCAAAGTCGACTCTATTTCTTGCTCGGCGTAACAATATATTCGTCCCAAGAGGTGACATTTTTGTCACATGCTTCACATTCGACCAATCAGGTAGCCGCGCAGATCCAAGATGGCGATGTCAACAACATCTATCGATGAAGAGGAACATACACTAAAACAGCTGAAACACCTTAAAAAAGTTTGAAGAAAGAACAACAAAATATGCTACATGCATGTTACGTCTGTAAGGAATGAAGAGGTGAATGATTTCACTATCACAAGGTGGGATACTTACAGGAATTGTTTAAAACGGTGGCTTTGCTGTGATGGCGAGTCTCATAAAGTAGCCGAGACATTCAAATCCTATATCGATGTTGAATTTAAAGATATTCCTGATGACACTGGGTTTCACCCGACTTGTTACCGGCGGTTCATTGATAAGAAACGTTTGGATTCTGCCAAAAAACTGGCCAAACGGCTGGATGTTGGTCAAGATGAGTCTGTGGCATCGGACAACGCTTCAGGCTCGACAAGTGACATTCCAAAGAAAAAACTAAGATCGAAGACGGGCCTGCCTATCGGTTCTGCTGGCCTTGTGCTCCCTGCCATTTGTATCAATTGCAAGAAAACGGACAAGAGAGTTACTGTGGGAGTTAAACGGCAGAGGGACCATCTTTCACAGGCAGAAACGTTTTCAGCCGGTAAACACACACACACACACACACACACACACACACACACACACACACACACACACACACACACACACACACACACACACACACACACACACACACACACACACACACACACACACACACACACACTACACGTAGCACTTACACACATACAAACCATTTAATCATATTTTATTTTAGGCCAGTTGATGAACGCTGCCAGGATAAAGCAAGACAGTAGCATTGTCTTGCATATTGAAGACATAGACTGTGTGGCCATGGAGGTGCGGTACCACAAGTCCTGTTACAGACAGTACACCAGCTTCATGACAAAGTCTGATGTAACAGTTACTAGAACCTCAGATGAAGAATTGGGAGTTATTATATTGCGAGTTATTAAATTGCATTATCAATTCTATACACACTATAAATTAAAATTCATATTATAGATGCATGACAGATACAGTGTCAATAATTATGAAATGAATATAGAATAAATAAAAGTTTCACTTTTTGAATGGACTTTTCCATGATATCACATTCGTTTTAGATGCACTTGTAAAGGCTGTTTGTATGTAGCTACAATCTTGACTGTATACCTTTTGGCACATATTAAATGTGGGCTCTGTACCGAGGATGTCGTTGTGGCTTGTGCAGCCCTTTGAGACACTTGTGATTTAGGGCTATATAAATAAACATTGATTGATTGATTGATTGAATGTGTGTGTGTGTGTGTGTTTCTTTTCAGAAGTGAACCAACCTTTGATGCCAGCTACAACATATTCTGCGAGAGGCTCATCCGCCAAAGGATAATTGTTAATCAAGAGGTGCTAAAAATGAACCAGCTACGACAAATGTTTTTAAATACGGTGCAAAAACATGAAGATTGTGATGCTTCAAACTACAGGTAACAACAGAAGCTTTTTTTGGCAGCAATGTAAAACACTTTTATGCTGGAAAATATCAAAAGAATAATACATAATTTAAAAAAAAGGCTTTGATTGTATATTTAAACTACGAATACTTTTCAGTATGAATATATCTTTATTTACACCCTTGTGCTCTTCTTTCCCTGTGTTCTTCTGTTGCAGGCATGATAAATTAAAGAGAAGGCTGACTCTGGACTTTCCTCAACTGGTATTTCACTGCCCGGGCAAGCGCAACATCTGCGAACTGGTTTTTGTTGAGACATTGTCTGCAGATAAGCTGATAGACAAGCTATCTCATCCATCAGCTACAGACACAACTTAGTCAACTGAAGTAAGCCAAGGTGAAAGTGACACTGAACACATGGCAAGAACAGCTGGTCCGCAAACTACTGAGAACACGAGGACACTTTATAGTGCAGCGCTGATATTGAAGCAGCTACTATGTGACTCTCCCGGTATGACGTGCCCCTTGCCACCCACATCAGATGATTTAAATGTGTCCGATGCAAAATCTGTTGTGCCACTTGAACTGTACAATGTTGTTGATTGGATTGTAGGTGCAACAGAGGAACCAACATTAGCCTGTTATGTTGATATTCCAGAAGATGTGAACCTAAAAGTGATATCTGTTTGTCTAGACATTATGTATCTTGCATCTAAAGGTCGGAGGCAGACACCCAAATCATTATGTCTTGGTCTAAGTATCCAAGTATAACAGTGGTGTGCAGTCACTAGAGGCAGGGGAGGCACGGCCTCACCTGCCATCATGGAAAGAAAAAAAAAAGTAAAAAGAAAAAAATAATAATTAAATTGTTATATGTATCCAGTGAATATACTAAAGTTATTTTCCATTTAACTTCACCAGTTTTAGATTGTTTTTATTTTTATTTTCACATTTGCCGTTCAAATACTGAGAAGAGACGGTGCGGTGATCAGCAGCCAGTTGAGGCACGTCATTGCGTTGTGCCTCAACATGGATTGTGCGCAATGACTCGGCTAACTGCTGGCCTGCTGTGCAGTGAGACCGTATTGCTATATGATTTATATTATACATTTCCATAGTTTAGTTAGCTGAGGTATATAATGTACAGTGTATTTTGTCAACAACTGTATGTGTGTAATGTATTTCTTGTGCTGAGCGATCATAAAACTCTGCTGCGAAGACGCACTGTGAGAAGCTCGTCTCATAACCCCGCCTCCTGGTGCCAAGCACCTCCGCCGCAGAATGCACCGCCCGACAGGAGCGCCACACCAACCAAAGCCCACACCCAAACCCTCCACGTGCAAGACCGAATCCACCCAAAAAAAGTCACTTAACAAGAAGCCAAAAAGTGCAAAAACAACAATGCTCGCGCTGGAGGAGCTGCGAACGACCACAGGGACACAACATTAGGTACACCTGCAGACTGCAGCACGGATTTCATATTTCATTCATTTACAACTCCTCCAACACGAACACCACTGTTCCCGCACTTATAAGTAAAGGTAAGACCATAATAACGTTTTTTTTTATTAAATGTGCTTTTTTGTGTGCGACAGTTTGTAAGTGTAAAGTTAAAGTTAAGTTAAAGTACCAATGATTGTCACACACACACTAGGTGTAATGAAATTTGTCCTCTGCATTTGACCCATCCCCTTGTTCACCCCCGGGGAGGTGAGGGGAGCAGTGGGCAGCAGCGGCGCCGTGCTTTGGAATAATTTTTGGTGATTTAACCCCCAATTCCAACCCTTGATGCTGAGTCCCAAGCAGGGAAGAATGCTGGTATGAACTTTTAAACATAACCCGTTAACTGCTGCCAATCAAATGGTGAATAAGATACTCTATAGGGTTCATATGTGTGCCTCACCAGTCATGAACCTCACCGCACGCCACTGAAGTATAATGAGACATTCTCTCAAAGGTATAATGTCTGCCCCTTCACCCAATGGCAATGGATGTCACATTGAGGATGGGGAGTTAAAAGTTACATGGATGACTACAAATCCTGCCCCTGATAGTGTGTTAAAGGTAGTCCACTGCAGCTGCAAGCAGCGCAAATGTGAGACAGGAAGATGTTCCTGTATGTCTGCAAGACTGTCCTGTACTGATTTGTGTCGGTGTCAAAATTGTTCAAATATTTCCATGGAAACAGAGGATAAAAGCACATGGGAAGATGGCTCTGATGATAGTGATAGCTCAGAGATGAACAATGTCTCCCTCGTTCAGAATACGCAAAGTCACACTTAATCAGTTAGTTCTCTAATAAAAATGTGAGTTTTTGCCACATTTGAGAAAAATCCCTCAGAGTATTTTACTATTTCTTTTTTTAGCTACTTGTTTAATACTTTAAAAATAGAATGTGAGGTTACAGTGTACTTGACCTTAAAACAATTATAATAATCATAGTTTGAATTTGTGCCAAATTTGAGGAAAATCTATCAAATAATTATTGAGATATGGCTTTAACAATGTGCAAAGTTAAGACAAATTAATACAAAAATTTATAAAAAAATATTCAAGACCTGCTGTGACATCAACACATTGTTTTGTTCATGTAAATATTGTTTTATACCATATTGTGTACAGATTCTAAACTGTAATGCAGTTTTTGTTGTATTTCCATTTTTCGGCATTATTCGATATTTCGATTGATGTCAGCCCTTTTGAGCCAAAGTGTTCTTTATTTTATATTATTTTTTACTTCCTCTTATAACACAGTATCTACTGAAATTTTTAATGTATAAAACATCATTGTTTAGCAAAATGTACCATGTGTATGTTCAATTGTATAGGTTGCTATGCACTTATTTTGAAGCATTTTTTTCATTTTTGTTGTATGTTTCATGGTTTAAATTCAAATTAAAGTATACCAATGCTAAAATACTTGTGTCAAATATTAGGTACATGTATTAATGTCAATTTTTGAGAGGGATTCGGTTTCCAGAATGAATGTAAATACATTTACAAGAAAAATCAGCTGCATAAGATTTTCATTTTTTTTGTAATTCCTATTTTTATACATTTATGGCTCTAAAAAAAACCTCCAGGATATTTGGCGGAGAACTTTTAACCTAAAGTCCACAATGGCATTGTCTATGCAAAAATGCAAAACAAGAGTAGTGCCCAGACGTGGGAACGAAAATCACTTTCTAGCCACTTTTTCCTGGTTCATCTTATGGCCTATTCACCTCCAATGCCTCCCTTTGGCTTAGGGACCTCATGCTTTACTTAGATCTGGAGAAAGTGTAATATAATTGAGGGGTACATCCAAAAAAATTGACTTCACCTGGGGCTGTATGATTTGTTACATAGCTAAATTAAAGAAACTATAGAACAAATGCAGGGCTGTAAGCTTAGCTTTTTCACTATTAAATGAAAAAAAATTGTAGCACTGAACATTTTTTGTAACACAGTAAGAAATTACTAGCAATATGAAATATCTTTAATATCTCAATTTCAATATTAACACTCAAACAAGAAACACATGTGCCCTCATACATATAAACATATAATGCTGTCTGTAACGTTCAATTTAACATAGAGAACATCCCTATACTGTGCTAGCACTGTTGGTTAAACGATATTTGCCTTTTAGTAACTGATTGGCAAAAGATTTAAAACTGCCAAGTCCAGCTGATCTTTACCCCAGCTGTGTTCCAGTGTGTGAGTCAAATGTTATGTAGTTAGGTATTATTATTAATATTATATCATTGTAAGAAAATTGTAAAGTTAGCAATTACAACTTAGTTATGAACGAATGTTATGCGTTGGCTGTAAATTGTCTTGTTTCTGAATGATTAGAGTCCCGCCACCAAGAAGGACCTCGAGAGTGTAGCTAGAGACCTCATCACGCTCATTAAGAAAAATCTTGAGAGCAGTGGTGAAGGAAGAGCAAATACAGACCATGGACCATCCAGGGCAGCTGCCGTTTTTAACCCTTCATCCAGGGCCACAGTAATACAAACTTCTGTGTCATCAAAAATGCACAAACACACAGATCATTTCCAGGCTTTTTCAGGGGGAAAAGGATGTTTGCATCCCTGCAAACAAAAGGCGCTCACAAATTTGTTAAGTTTATGTCTACAACCATTGCATCCTACTGCTCATCTGTCATTTGACTGTACAGGGAAGTCACTGACATGCTGTTTTCTATTTTCAAACAATCATTATAAATCAACTAAAGACTTAGACCTAGACTTCCTTTATTGTCATTGAAATTTGAACTTTACAGTACAGATAAGAACAACATTTTGTTGCTTTAGGTTGTTGTAGTGCAGGATAAAAGAGCAATAAGGTGCAGATATAAATAGATTTACTGTACATATAAATATATTGCACTTTTGCATATGCATCCACGTTTACGGATGTATGCTATATTGTCTTTATAGTCCAGCGAGTTAATCCGTTTTTTGGGGGAATTGAGGGGATTATCATGATGCGTTCAAGAGTCTTAAGGCCTGAGGGAAAAAGTGACCACAATGCAATAAAATATAGATGGCATTCGATTTTTCCCGGAAGTGCATCATGAAGGTGGAGCGTCATCGTTCACGATAGAACTACACATAATATTTCCGAACTATTCAGTGTAAAATAACATGATACAATGGAAAAATACTGTGAGTCATTAGATAATAAGTCTCTTTGTCGTTATAACGAGCAAACAGCCGTAATTGGATGCAAGGATCCCTATAATATGGGCAAATCTGAATGGCAGAGATCATGCGCGACATTTTCCCCGATATCTTATACACAGACTTTGTGAACTACTTAATCAGAATCAGAAGAGTTTTTATTGCCATTGTTTGAGAACGGATTCAGAAACTAGGAATTTTACTTGGCGCAATCGTGCAACATAAAACACGTATAACACAGAATAGAATAACATGAGCTGTAACTGAGATATCAGATCTTGTTATTGTTCATGTGCCTGATGGCCGAGGGGAAAAAACTGTTCAGGTGGCGGGAGGTGTGGGTCTGGATGGACCGTAGTCTCCTGCCTGAGGGGGGAGGGGAGAATAGTTTGTGTCCAGGATGAGAAGAGTCTGCTGTGATCCGACCCACAGTTTGCAGCCAATCACCTTCTCAGCAGCACGTACCATGCGCTGCAATCGATGCTTGTCCCGGACTGTGGCCCCGGGGAACCACACGGTGATGGACGAGGTGAGGATGGACTCGATGATTGCTGAGTAGAACTGCACCAGCATCTTGGTCGGCACCTTTATTGTTCATTCTTCATCATTGTTCTTTCTTCATTGCACCTTAAAGGCCTACTGAAACCCACTACTACCGACCACGCAGTCTGATAGTTTATATATCAATGATGAAATCATAACATTGCAACACATGCCAATACGGCCGGGTTAACTTGTAAAGTGCAATTTTAAATTTCCCGCTAAACTTCCGGTTGAAAACGTCTATGTATGATGACGTTTGCGCGTGACGTTACGCAGTGACCGGAAGTATTGGCACACCATTGTGTCCCAATACAAACAGCTCTGTTTTTATCAAAATATTCCACAGTATTCTGGACATCTGTGTTGGTGAATCTTTTACCATTTGTTTAATGAACAATGAAGACTGCAAATAAGAAAGCTGTAGCTGGGATCGGTGTATTAGCGGCGGATACAGCAACACAACCAGGAGGACTTTGAGAGGCTTCCAAACATTTGATCGCTTGCCCGTACGTGTGTGGCGCTATGTGCATGTCACGTACGTAACTTTGGGGAAATATATGTTTCTTGCCGACTCTGATGGCGGCCGGGGTGTCGTCGAAAGCTACAACGCCCGCCGCCGCAACGCTGTCCTCACCTTGACTTCCCCCATCTCCGGGCCGCCGACCGCGTCGGTGATCGGGTGAAGTCCTTCGTCGCGCCGTCGATCGCTGGAACGCAGGTGAGCACGGGTCGTGATGAGCAGATGAGAGCTGGCGTAGGTGCGGAGCTAATGTTTTTAGCATAGCTCTGTCGAGGTCCCGTAGCTAAGTTAGCTTCAATGGCGTCGTTAGCAACAGCATTGTTAAGCTTTGCCAGGCTGGAAAGCATTAACCGTGTAGTTACATGTCCATGGTTTAATAGTATTGTTGATTTTCTGTCTATCCTTCCAGTCAGGGGTTTATTTCTTTTGTTTCTATCTGCATTTAAGCACGATGCTATCATGTTAGCTCCGTAGCTAAAGAGCTTCGCCGATGTATTGTCGTGGAGATAAAAGTCACTGTGAATGTCCATTTCGCGTTCTCGACTCTCATTTTCAAGAGGATATAGTATCCGAGGTGGTTTAAAATACAAATCCGTGTTCCACGATAGAAAAAGGAGAAAGTGTGGAATCCAATGAACCCTTGTACCTAAGTTACGGTCAGAGCGAAAAAAGATAAGTCCTGCACTGCACTCTAGTCCTTCACTCTCACGTTCCTCATCCACGGATCTTTCATCCTCGCTCAAATTAATGGGGTAATCGTCGAATCGCTCTCGCTGCATTGTAAACAATGGGGAAATGTGAGGAGCCCTTCAGCCTGTGACGTCACGCTACTTCCGGTTCAGGCAAGGCTTTTTTTTTCAGCAATCAAAAGTTGCAAACTTTATCATCGATGTTCTCTACTAAATCCTTTCAGCAAAAATATGGCAATATCACGAAATGATCAAGTATGACACATAGAACGGATATGCTATCCCCGTTAAAGTAAAACAAATTAATTTCAGTAGGCCTTTAATTGTTCAACCAGCCCAATTTACACTTTGAAAGACTTTCAAAATTCTAAGAGTCAAGAGAGAGTTGTTTGTGGATGGGTTTGGGACGTTTATGTTTATCTGTATAAACCCAGTGGACATCGAGTCATCAAGCCAGTCTAGAGTAGTGGACTCTCTGAAATGATCCGACCAAAGTTCGAGATGCTGGATAATCATGGATAAACAATCTAATGTCATCTCAGCACACTGTGAGTGTAAGGCCGGATTGAGAGAATGTTGTTCTCATGTAGCTTCACTTTTGTTTCATGTGGAGGCTACAGTCCGGATAAGTGAAGTAAGTACTATTTTTCATCAATACAACTACCATCAATGTTTTTTCCGCCAAGCACATTTACTTGGGGCTGTTATTTATTTTAGATTATTTTTGGCTTTCAAAATGTTATACCTGAAATGATCTGAACAAACACGAAGTCGTCAGCACGTCACATCTCGGTTGATTGTAGAAATCCATGGTCATCTTCGCCGTTAACTTTTCTTTTCAACCGCTTCCATTTGTCCAGAAATACGCTTAAGAATGCGATACAAGCTAGTTGTATTCCTTCCACATCGGTTGTGGCAGTTGACAATGGCACACGTCGTCGGCATTATGAATACTGATCAAATACAAATTATCGGAGACGATTAGCGTTTCACTGACCGCCCTTCAATATGGATATCAGCAATGCATTGTGGGAAATGTAAAGAAAATCGAAACCCCTCTATAGGCAGAAACCTGCTACGGGGCTGTTGAAATATACATTACTTAGCTGCTTGTACACATGTACATAAATGCACACTTTAAACATCACAGACCTAAGTAATGTAATAATTATTAGAATATAAATAGCAACACAACAATAATTCTTAATTGTAAATTGAGGCTAGCAGACATGCCCTGACTCCAATGCCACAAACAGGCCCCAACCAGGGTATGATATTAAGCTACCCACACAGCAAAAACACTCCGCGGCGGATCCCCCATGGAGGTATCGCGCTTTCCGGAACGGAACTGCGAAACGGACCCGCATCGGCGTCCACTTCCTCTCAGGAACGTATCCGCCACGGCGGCGGGTCGCGGATCCGCCGTGGCGGCGCGCTGAATCCGCTCCGCACCCATGATCAAAGCCTTATTTCCGCGGCGGGTGCGCCGTGACGGCGCGCTGCATCCGCTCCGCACCCATGATCAAAGCCTAACCTCCCGCCGCGGACCAGCAACGGACTTATAAAAACCCTGGCTCATCTGGCCGTTTTGGACCCCTTTATCTTATTTTCAAAATCCCTTCTGTTCTTGCTGTAGGATAAAATAGGAAACAAAAAAATTCACTAAGCCCTACTACAGCAATATAGGCTTACATATGCATTGCCTTGTATTTTTAAACTAACAATATTGTCAATAGGCAGAAACAGAAAATGGTCAATTCACTCTATAAAGTAAATATATAATATATAAATATATATATAAAAAGCAAATATACGTATTTAATCTATTAGGCTACAACTTCAAGGAAACACTGCTCCATGCACAGCTAACATATCAGAAAATGAATAACTGGTGAATGACAAGAAGTCCAATAAAAGGTTGTTTATTTATACATATACATCTCTATTCCTCCTGAGGAGGTGGAAGCGGGACTCGTCTCCTCGTTGCCCGATCCCCCGCCAAGTTGAACCACCTGATGGCGTGTTTGGTGACCTCAGCGTCCGTGGCTGACCTTGTCAACACATTTTTACTCACAGCACCTGTAATCAAACAAGATTACAAGATAGATATGTTTATGTTTATGGTATGTAGCATCCAAAGCCAAGTATGCTTACACAATACAAAATATGTGATAGGTATTAAGGAGATTACATTTGAAAAAAAAACATGACTTAAAGTTACTGGAGGTGGTTAAAATAAGGTGCGTAAACTATGAATTTGTGATCAGGGTATAGGTGTGCAAGACATCCAAAATGTTAAAACAATATCGTTATTTGGTTCCTTGATCAGAGTACTTGTTTGGCTCTGTTGGATGACGGCGGCGGGGGGTTTGGGGTGGGGGGTGGGGGGGGGGGGGGGCATAAATAAATATCCATAACCCAACTTTGGGAGGTTGACATTGTTTTCTTATTATATTTGTACTATCATTCTATGTTTGTATTCGTGTAGGCCAGGGGTGTCCAAAGTGCGGCCCGGGGGCCATTTGCGGCCTGCAGGTCATTTTTTAACAGCCCCAGGGCACATTTTTAAAAAATACGATCGAAATAAATAAAAAACATTAAAAGTGGTATTTAAAGAGCAAACAGGTGAAATGTAACAAGAACATTTTGCAATGTTTACTCTAATCACACAAAGCTGCCATGTAGGCTGTTTCTTTCTTTAAAAAAAAAAAAAAGAATCAAAATCAATGTCATTATGAATTATTGACCTATTGAAGGCTTAAGAAGTTTACCTTCGCAATCAGCTGGTCTTGGTTGTGCTTCATATGTTCCAGCAGGCTAAGGATGTGGATTACCTCAGGCGCTGTTGACAAGCAGCAGTATAAGATTAACATGTTTCAGTGTTTATCCTCATTACTCATAATCCTGACATTAGCGATTGACCTTAGTTAATGACAAAAGTTATTGACAAAGTTTGAAGAAAATATGTGATTGCTTGTGAATTTGAATTTTTTCCAAAATTTGTGGCACAGAATGACCATCCGGTATTTGTCAGTTATTGCTCACCAGAGCAGGAAATGTTGTCGGCCATTCTTCCCCCTCGCCATGTTGGCCTGTAGGCCAGGCTGGATCCAGGCTCCTCTGTCTGCCACATGTTGAGGGCTGCTGGTGAGGGGGGTGGAGGGAGTCGAGGAGGGACTGCCGTTCCTAGTGAGGTGGGCATTGTGAGAGAGTCATCAGTTAACCATGACTGGTAATACCCAAGGGGCCTATCTATACACTAATATTTCAGAGATCAGTCCCTACCTTGTGTAACTCTCTGCATGTTTAATGCAGGTGCTGGTGAAGGCATATGAATACATCCTTCCCCATGGTTCATTTTCATTTTTCATTTCATTCATTCATTTTTTTTTAATTTATCTCCTTCATTGATGTGCATCTTTGATAGACAATTATAACACAATTATTCAGTTACACCGTTACACATCAATGCCTGAATAGGAGCAGGATGAAGAAGAATCTTATACTTTCCTGCCCCCTTCACATAATACATAGTCTTACTTAATGATATGTGAACCAACAATTACATCCAAATATAACGAAAACAAAACAAAACAAAAAAAAAACCACAAGTGCAAAACTTCATGAAGTACAAACCGAACAAAAAAACAAAAGAAGTAATATACACCTCACGGGATGATACAAAACAAATAAAAACTAGGCAAAAAACAAGTAAATTAATAAATATAAAGCAAAATGTAAACATTTATGGCTGTCCATATGATTTTATTGTTCTGTCTTTATATATTTTTTTCAATTGGAATATATTTTTACAATCTTTTATCTCATTATAAAGAGAATTCCATAGTTTAACCCCCACCACTGATATACCCATTTGTTTTAAAGTTGTCCTTGAATACAGATGTTGGAAATGACCTTTTCTTCTATGCTCTTCATTCTCAGAAGTGATGACAAACATTTTTTGTAAATTTGCTGGTAATGTTTTGCTTTTAGCCTTAAACATGACACATAATGTCTGTAACTTTACTAGCTCCAGTAATTTCAATAAACCTGAATTAATGAATAATATGTTAGTGTGTTCTAAGTAATCTACTTTATGAATAATCCTTATAGCTCTTTTCTGTAGTTGATACAATGCCTTTATGTTACTCTTATATGTGTTCCCCCACACTTCCACACAGTAGCTGATATATGGCAATATAAGTGCACAATACAATATGCGCATTGCCCTATAATCTAACACATATTTTACCTTATTTAATATGAAAATACTCTTAGACATCTTTTTCCGTACATGTGCAATATGAGATTTCCATGTCAGACCGTCATCCAGTATCACTCCTAAAAATCTAAGTTCAGAAACCCTTTCAATATCAATTCTATCTATTGACAATTTGATTGTTTCCTCCCTTTTCCTCTTACAAAAAATCATGAACTTTGTTTTTTCTACATTTAATGATAATTTATTGGCATCAAACCATCTCTTAAGTTTAATCATTTCCTGTTCAATAATTTTTGACAATGCTTTTAAGTCGTGTCCCGAACTATAAAAGTTGGTGTCGTCCGCAAATAATACAAATTTCAATAACTTTGATACCTCACATATATCATTAATATATAAAATAAACAATTTTGGTCACAAAACCGAACCTTGTGGAATTCCACATTCAATCCTCATTTGTTCAGATGTATTACCCATAAAATCCACAAACTCTTGTCTATTATCTAAATAACTTCTTAGCCAGTCTAAAACTACTCCTCTCACACCAAATGAATACAACTTGGACAATAATATATAATGATCTATAGTATCAAATGCTTTTTTAAGATCGATAAATACCCCTATAGTGTATTTCTTATTATCAGTTGCTGTTGCTATATCCTCAATTATATTAATTACAGCTGAAGCAGTGGATCTATTGGTCCGGAATCCATACTGGCTCTCACTCAACAGCATGTTCTTTTCAATAAAACTATCTAATTTTTTTACAAATATTTTTTCAATTATTTTAGAAAATTGTGACAGTAGTGACACTGGTCTGTAATTAGTGAATCTATGTTTATCTCCCGTTTTAAAGAGTGGAATTACCTTTGCTACCTTCATTTTATTTGGAAAGGTCCCTGTTTGAAAAGAAAGATTAAAAATATAACAAAGAGGTTTGATGATACAGTCAATAGTCTTTTTTACAATTATCATGTCTATACCATCACTGTCTGTTGTCTTATTTTTCAGTTTTGTTACCACCGATACAATTTCATTTTCACTAACATCTCCTAGAAGCATGGACTGTAGCACTTTGCTTCCCCCTCTCCATCCACTCTGTATATCTTTATGTTCTCCAATACTCTCTGCCAATTTGGGTCCAACATTCACAAAAAAAGAATTGAATCCGTTTGCCACTTCATTCATATTTGTTATCATCTTATTATCCTCATTGATAAAATGGCTTGGTGGGTTTGTAGGCCCAGATGTTTTTCCTATTACCTTGTTCAGAATATTCCAAGTTCCTTTGATAGTGTTTTTATTTTTTTCTAGTAAATTATTATAATATTCTCTTTTTGCTTGTCTCATGGTGAGGTGCTAAGGGAGATAAATTGGTATTAAATGGTTGTGATCTATTAACCATGGTTACTGGATGCTGAGATATTATTTTGGAGATCAGTCTTTACCTAGAAAGTTATCTCCAGTTGAGGAGTCGAGTTGACAAGTACTCATGACTCTTGCTGGCACTCGGCGAGACGGTGGAGCTGGGAGAAGGGATACAAGGAGAGGGGAATATCTTTAGCACTAAGAATGTTAACCATATCTTTAATATTAATGTGGTGGTTTCGTCTACAACGCTAAATATATCCTGTGGTGTACCTCAGGGATCAATATAGGACCTAAATTATTCAATGTCTAGATAAATGACATTTGTAAAGTTACAAAATATTTAAAGTTAGTATTATTTGCAGATGATACAACAGCGGTTTGTTCAGGAGAGAACACACAGAAGCTAATACAAATAATAACAGAAGAAATTAACAAATTAAAAAGATGGTTTGACAAAAACAGACTATCTTTGAATCTCAGTAAAACTAAAATAATGCTATTTGGTAACAGTAGAAGAGAAAGTCAAACACAAATACAAATAGACGGAATAAAAATCGAAAGAGTAAATGAAACCAAATTTCTAGGTATAATGATTGATGATAAATTGAACTGGAAATCTCAAGTAAAAAATATACAACATAAAGTAGCAAGAAACACATCAATAATGAATAAAGCAAAACATGTTCTAGACAAAAAATCACTTCATATTCTCTACTGCTCACTAGTGTTACATATCTGAGTTATTGTGTAGAAATATGGGGAAATAATTACAAAAGTACACTTCATTCATTAACGGTGTTACAAAAAAGATCAGTTAGAATAATATATAATGTTGGATATAGACAACACACAAATCCTTTATTTATTGAATCAAAGATACTGAAATTCCATGACATAGTGAATTTGCAAACAGCTAAAATTATAAACAAAGCAAACTATAACCTGCTACCCAAGAATATACAACAATTCTTCTCAAAAAAAGAGGAGAAAAATAATCTTAGAGAGAAATGTAATTTAAAACATTTGTACGCACGTACAACACCTAAGACCTTCAGTATATCAGTATGTGGAATTAAATTATGGAATGGATTAAGCAAAGCAATCAAACAATGTACTAATATGATCAATTATTTATGCTTACATGGGGAAATAATAATAATAATAGTAAATAAAATAATAATAATAAAAAAAGGTAAATAAAGCATAAAATAGTCTCTAATAAATTAATTAAATAAAAAACAGTATATAAAATATATACATCAGCAAATAACAAAAATATAGATCAACAAAAAGGATCCTTAATATGTGCAGCAATTTTTCCCACTCACATCACCTCATTTTATATTTTTTTCTACAATTAACTATGCCAAAAAACACATAATAGACATACCTTTTATTTTTTAATGGAAACAAAAACAACAGGGCGTCACACACAGCTAGTCCACAGTAAACAGGATCTCGAGCTCCACTAAAGAACAAAGAAAGAAATAATACACACTCATATTAATAGCAAAGAACGGCTGTTTCCACTCCGTTAACGTTACGTTGTTGACTAACGAAGTAACGTTAGCGACCTGGGCCTAAACAACACTGACAATAAAGTAATATGCTTTCGTTTCAACCAGTTGGAAATATGTGGAATATCGTAGCATGTAACCTACACACATTCACAGCCTCTAACAAAAGATAGCCTAAGTTAACTGTATTGAACTTTTGAAACGTTCATACTCACCGGCTTCACGCGGGAAACTTTCAAATTCTGGAGTCGGGGTCCCCCGGAACACAAAACACAGATAAAAGACAATTTTACAATAGCACGCCGAAAAAATGACCGTCGTTGTGTGGGTTTTCCACTTTTCTTCGCTCGGGCCTCACCTACCGCGTGCAGCCATTTCGAATTTTCTGGATACGTGACGACAGACGCACGTCCCCATGCAAAGCATTCTGGGAGGCGGCGCTGGAAATAGCCTTTTTTTACAGAATATAACGTTTTACTGCTATTCCTAATATCAAACAACGTCATTACAATCATACATAAATGATGATGGAAACACAAAGGCTGATCTTTACTGCGAATGTAGCAATAAATCAATAAATCTATACTTACGTTCGTGTTCCAGCAAAGAAAGTCCAGAGATCTTGGCTCATGCGCGTACACGCTAGTAGGCGCGTCCACGTCTGCGGGTGCAGACATTGGTCGGCTCAGCGCGCGTAGGCGGAGCCTATAACTCTAGGCGGCGCGCGCCGGTTTAGTTTGTCGCGTCCGCGTATGCGAATCAGACACGGGTCCGCTCAGGATCAGCTGTCTGACTGTACAATTTTCAGAGGCGGAGCTGTATCCTCTAGGCGGAGCCAAAACTAATGTGACAGTAACGCGGGTTGGGCGACTTGAAGGCGGATCCGTATAGGAGTCTTCTGCTGTGTGGGTAGCAGTTAGCTGGTGAATTTGATGCTAAACAGCAGAGGTGTGGACTCGAGTCACATGACTTGGACTCGAGTCAGACTCGAGTCATGAATTTGATGACTTTAGACTCGACTTGACAAAATGTAAAGAGACTTGCAACTCGACTTAGACTTTAACATCAATGACTTGTGACTTCACTTGGACTTGAGGCTTTTGACTTGACATGACTTGCTACTTTCCCCAAAACCCAAACCTTAAAAAGTTATTTGGGAGCGCTCCGTATCTTTCATTTTATACGTCTGTGTCTATAAGCGTGTGTGCTGCTTGTCAGCGTGTGTGCTGTCAGTACAACAGCCAATCAAATTAAATCTACGTTGTTTTCATCCCACAGCTCTCATCCAATCCAATTGCAGGACAACCACCGAACATGAGTTGTCAAACAATGCGGCAGTGAGAAACAATTATGCCAAAGTTGGTTTCGTTCGGGTATAAAAACTACGACTTGGTCAACAAAAAACGAATTGCCGTATGCAAATCACGCAGTTCGAATATTACAGACGGAGACGCAACAACTTCCAACTTCGTTCGACATTTGAAGTTGCACAAAGAAGGGTAAGTTTTGAATGTAAGATAACGTTTATTGGCTAAGTAACACGACTTTTATTTGCTGTGTAGTTAAATCAGTGAGGCTGTAAACTCACTGCTAACGTTATAACCATAGACATCTTATAAGGGTACGCAGCATTGAGCGCTACTGCCTACTGGCGCAGACGAGACGTGGAGCCGCCATCTTGGAGTGGTGATCCGCTCCACTCAGTGCAATTCATTTGGCAGGAGCAATGAACTGTCAGCAAATTTAATTCATCTTACCTCACTGAATACCACTGATTTTCACGCGTTTTTTTGTCATACGTGTAGCTATGATAACGGACACATGTTTTGGCGTTTTTATTATTCATAGTTTGCTTAACAGTAATATAATATTCTTATACGCTATAAATGACCAGACGTCCGAGATCAAAACTGGGAATACAATCCCAGAGAAGGGGGAAAAAAACGGTCAGCTATTTTTAAGTTGAAGAAACAATATGATTAGATTATATATACATGCGTATATCCTACATAAACAATGTATGAATACATTAGATATCTATATATTTTAGGGACCTATAGACTGTAACTCTGTTGCTGCAGCAGCAGAGAGTTTATTCTGTCTTGACACTTTGTATTGATATTTTGTATTACATTCTTCCCTTAAATGATAATGTTTACAGTGATTGTTTCATATCTATTTTTTATGTATGTCGCTTTGGATAAAAGCGTCTGCCAAATACTTAAACATATATAAACACCTGAAAGTCTTTATATCAGCTAAAACCACCAATCTGTTTCACTGGATTCAGAATAAAACCAAATGCTGTCTTACCCAACAATGTTAGTATTTGAATATTGTTACTTGAAGACTTATTCCTGGTTACAATTATACTGTTAAGAAAGTATTGTCTTATACTTTGCCTAAAATGAGAATGCATCATAATCAGTGGCGGCTGGTGAATTTTGTTTTAGGTGGGGCTGAAAGTTTGTAAACCAAACCCCTGTAGGGGCGTCATCCTCCCCCAGAAGATTTCTTTGTGATTCTCACATACAAATATTGAAGATCTTTGCTCCTTCTCAACTTTGTGGTAATGTTATTTTCATAAAATACAACCAATAGTATGTTAATGTTTGTTTTTGCAAATGTGTTTATTCTGTAAAGGAATGAGTTAAATGTTTAAAATTGTTTAAACTATTAAAATGACTGGTTAATAGTGCTATTATGAATTGCAATGTCAGCACCATTTTTTTCCTGCAATTTCGAATGCACTTGTTTTAATAAATAAATACAGCGTTTTAAAAGCATACACAATCTGTGTAAAAATATTAGTCTGTGGTTAAAAGGACTTGAAAGGACTCGAAACTCAAAATGCAGGACTTGGGACTTGACTTGAGACTTTCTAGTCTTGACTTTGGACTTGACTCTGGACTTGCCTGTCTTGACTCGGGACTTGACTCGAGACTTGAGGGCAAAGACTTGAGACTTACTTGTGACTTGCAAAGCAATGACTTGGTCCCACCTCTGGTAAGTGGATGATTTGGCTTTTTTTCTTGTTGAAAACCATGAAGAACCTGCCTGTACGGACATCCGTTTTACAAATGGTACCAAGAGTTTTTAGTCAACCTTTCTAATTTTGTGAAGTTTAAATACTCATTTTCAATTCACTTTTAAACAGACACATGCAAGATTATTATTTTGTTTTAAAAATAGGTGACAATCAGATGTCATTTGCATGTATGCTGTAGTGGGGTTTCTGCAACAAACAACAAGCTTATATACAGAAGGAATTTGCAGTATTTCATTCAGTAAGTCTGAGGATAAATGTACAAAATGCTGTCTCTGTAATGCTTGCTTTCTTTTTGTGTCATTGGGTTGCTTGTTTGTATGTAGTTCACTTTTACGACACTGGAGGGGGCTTTGAACGCATCAATGCATCAGCAAGCTCTGAAAGTAACTGTGACCCTCTGTTGTCTATTGTTTAATTGGCAGTGTGCGTCAATACAGAGAGAGTTACGTTATATACAAACCCCGTTTCCATATGAGTTGGGAAATTGTGTTAGATGTAAATATAAACGGAATACAAGGATTTGCAAATCCTTTTCAACCCATATTCAATTGAATGCACTATAAAGACAAGATATTTGATGTTCAAACTCATAAACTTTTTTTTTTTTTTGCAAATAATAACTAACTTAGAATTTCATGGCTGCAACACGTGCCAAAGTAGTTGGGAAAGGGCATGTTCACCACTGTGTTACATGGCCTTTCCTTTTAACAGCACTCAGTAAACATTTGGGAACTGAGGAGACACATTTTTTAAGCTTCTCAGGTGGAATTATTTCCCATTCTTGCTTGATGTACAGCTTAAGTTGTTCAACAGTCCGGGGGTCTCCGTTGTGGTATTTTAGGCTTCATAATGCACCACACATTTTCAATGGGAGACAGGTCTGGACTACAGGCAGGCCAGTCTAGTACCCGCACTCTTTTACTATGAAGCCACGTTGATGTAACACATGGCTTGAAATTGTCTTGCTGAAATAAGCAGGGGCGTCCATGGTAACGTTGCTTGGATGGCAACATATGTTGCTCCAAAACCTGTATGTACCTTTCAGCATTAATGGCGCCTTCACAGATGTGTAAGTTACCCATGTCTTGGACACTAATACACCCCCCTACCATCACAGATGCTGGCTTTTCAACTTAGCGCCTATAACAATCCGGATGGTTCTTTTCCTCTTTGGTCCGGAGGACACGACGTCCACAGTTTCCAAAAATAATTTGAAATGTGGACTTGTCAGATCATAGAACACTTTTCCACTTTGTATCAGTCCATCTTAGATGAGCTCAGGCCCAGGGAAGCCGACGGCGTTTCTGGGTGTTGTTGATCAACGGTTTTCGCCTTGCATAGGAGAGTTTTAACTTTCACTTACAGATGTAGCGACCAACTGTAGTTACTGACAGTGGGTTTCTGAAGTGTTCCTGAACCCATGTGGTGATATCCTTTACACACTGATGTCGCTTGTTGATGCAGTACAGCCTGAGGGATCGAAGGTCACGGGCTTAGCTGCTTACGTACAGTGATTTCTTCAGATTCTCTGAACCCTTTGATGATATTACGGACCGTAGATGGTGATATCCCTAAATTCCTTGCAATAGCTGGTTGAGAAAGGTTTTTCTTAAACTGTTCAACAATTTGCTCACGCATTTGTTGACAAAGTGGTGACCCTCGCCCCATCCTTGTTTGTGAATGACTGAGCATTTCATGTAATCTACTTTTATACCCAATCATGGCACCCACCTGTTCCCAATTTGCCTGTTCACCTGTGGGATGTTCCAAATAAGTGTTTGATGAGCATTACTCAACTTTATCAGTATTTATTGCCACCTTTCCCAACTTCTTTTTCACGTGTTGCTGGCATCAAATTCTAAAGTTAATGATTATTTGCAAAAAAAAATGGTTTATCAGTTTGAACATCAAATATGTTGTCTTTGTAGCATATTCAACTGAATATGGGTTGAAAATGATTCGCAAATCATTGTATTCCGTTTATATTTACATCTAACACAATTTCCCAACTCATGGAAACGGGGTTTGTACACTCTAATTTCACCTGCTATGTGTTTAAAACTGTATTGCGACTAATTTTATCCGTTTTATTGTAGTCTAATGGCTGTTTAGCAGAGGTGGGACCAAGTCATTGCTTTGCAAGTCACAAGTAAGTCTCAAGTCTTTGCCCTCAAGTCTCGAGTCAAGTCCCGAGTCAAGACAGGCAAGTCCCGAGTCAAGTCCAAAGTCAAGACTAGAAAGTCTCAAGTCAAGTCCCAAGTCCTGCATTTTGAGTTTCGAGTCCTTTCAAGTCCTTTTAACCACAGACTAATATTTTTACACAGATTGTGTATGCTTTTAAAACGCTGTATTTATTTATTAAAACAAGTGCATTCAAAATTGCAGGAAAAAAAATGGTGCTGACATTGCAATTCATAATAGCACTATTAACCAGTCATTTTAATAGTTTAAACAATTTTAAACATTTAACTCATTCCTTTACAGAATAAACACATTTGCAAAAACAAACATTAACATACTATTGGTTGTATTTTATGAAAATAACATTACCACAAAGTTGAGAAGGAGCAAAGATCTTCAATATTTGTATGTGAGAATCACAAAGAAATCTTCTGGGGGAGGATGACGCCCCTACAGGGGTTTGGTTTACAAACTTTCAGCCCCACCTAAAACAAAATTCACCAGCCGCCACTGATTATGATGCATTCTCATTTTAGGCAAAGTATAAGACAATACTTTCTTAACAGTATAATTGTAACCAGGAATAAGTCTTCAAGTAACAATATTCAAATACTAACATTGTTGGGTAAGACAGCATTTGGTTTTATTCTAAATCCAGTGAAACAGATTGGTGGTTTTAGCTGATATAAAGACTTTCAGGTGTTTATATATGTTTAAGTATTTGGCAGACGCTTTTATCCAAAGCGACATACATAAAAAATAGATATGAAACAATCACTGTAAACATTATCATTTAAGGGAAGAATGTAATACAAAATATCAATACAAAGTGTCAAGACAGAATAAACTCTCTGCTGCTGCAGCAACAGAGTTACAGTCTATAGGTCCCTAAAATATATAGATATCTAATGTATTCATACATTGTTTATGTAGGATATACGCATGTATATATAATCTAATCATATTGTTTCTTCAACTTAAAAATAGCTGACCGTTTTTTTCCCCCTTCTCTGGGATTATATTCCCAGTTTTGATCTCGGACGTCTGGTCATTTATAGCGTATAAGAATATTATATTACTGTTAAGCAAACTATGAATAATAAAAACGCCAAAACATGTGTCCGTTATCATAGCTACACGTATGACAAAAAAAACGCGTGAAAATCAGTGGTATTCAGTGAGGTAAGATGAATTAAATTTGCTGACAGTTCATTGCTCCTGCCAAATGAATTGCACTGAGTGGAGCGGATCACCACTCCAAGATGGCGGCTCCGGGTCTCGTCTGCGCCAGTAGGCAGTAGCGCTCAATGCTGCGTACCCTTATAAGATGTCTATGGTTATAACGTTAGCAGTGAGTTTACAGCCTCACTGATTTAACTACACAGCAAATAAAAGTCGTGTTACTTAGCCAATAAACGTTATCTTACATTCAAAACTTACCCTTCTTTGTGCAACTTCAAATGTCGAACGAAGTTGGAAGTTGTTGCGTCTCCGTCTGTAATATTCGAACTGCGTGATTTGCATACGGCAATTCGTTTTTTGTTGACCAAGTCGTAGTTTTTATACCCGAACGAAACCAACTTTGGCATAATTGTTTCTCACTGCCGCATTGTTTGACAACTCATGTTCGGTGGTTGTCCTGCAATTGGATTGGATGAGAGCTGTGGGATGAAAACAACGTAGATTTAATTTGATTGGCTGTTGTACTGTAGTCCGTCCTCTGCGCTGGATGGACGCTTTTCTGCTTGCTCTCGCTTGCTCTCGCTTCTGCTTGCATTTTTTGCTACTATCTGCTGCTATTTTCTTACACAAAGAGCAACAGCTCTTGGATACTTACCAAACCAGTGGGACTATATTTTCTTTTAGATAACAGAGGCATTTTTCAATATTTTTACGACGTCCTCAACACTACGCGAGGAGGCCTACCATTCAAGATAAGCCTGAGCCCGAGCCTGTGCTACAGTGCTAAAGGTAATCAGCATAAGATGCCTCCTTTCTCTACGGAAGATTACCACAAACTGCTAAAGAAGATTTTACTGTTGGAAATAAAAATGAATCGGTTGGAAGTGAATTTAGAAGTGAATGGACAATGTGGCTACAACACCACTCTAGCACTCCTGTCGACTGAAAACACTGGACAGCACCATGCTACAACCCAGCTAACTAGCAACAATGAAGCTACGAAGAAACGGGAGGTCCCTGTAGAGGGTAATAAATCTACCAGTGAAAATCCTCCCTGGAACACACTTGGTGCAAAGCCAAAGAGAAGACCACCTCCCTGCGACAAGGGAGAATGGATATCTGGCAGGACCCAGCGCCCCGATATCTCTGATCTGACCGGCTGGCCTGCGCTACCATCTTCAGCCAGGCATACTGCGTCATCAACTCCACTGCCACGTAGGACACAGCAGCGGACAGCTGAGAAGAGGAGAACTACCAATAAACCTCCCCAGCAAGCAAGTGTCCAACTAAAGAACAGGTTTGCCCCACTGTTGATGGACAATGGATCCCCCTCTGATTGCCTGAATAACCCACCATCACCACGCAGAAGGGTAAGACCTGCTAACTTTACACCACAGAGAAAGCTAACGAGAGCTCCTGAAAATCTGATTGTGGGGGACTTTTCTGTAAAAGATATGAAAAGCAATAATAACACCAAAGTACTCTGCTTTCCGAAGGATATGGTATCTGACATGGAAAAAAGAATCCTGGAAATTGTCGCTGCACACCCAAATGTGAAAAATATCATCCTGCACATTGGTTTTAATGACATTGTAAAACAACAATCAAGAGAGCTGAAAGAGCACTTCAATAAACTCTTTGAAACAGTCAGCGCTGTGAATGCTGACGTTTTTATCAGTGGTCCTCTACCCCCAATCAGGAGAGGAGCTGAGAGATTCAGTAGACTTTACTCGCTGAATGAGTGGCTATCAAGTGCACTTCTTGCTCGTTCAATGCATTTTATTGACAATTTTAGCTTTTTCTGGGACCGCAGGCATCTTTTTAAGGCAGACGGACTTTGCCTGAATAAGATGGGAGTAAAGCTATTCATGAACAACATGTTTCACTTCCTGCATCTTGCATCTATCATCACTGCCAAGGACAAGAGACAAGAGGAGCCACCGAGGAAGGAAGACACAACACAGCCTATCAGGAACGTCGAAGGAGGACCGCCACCGCAAAAGGAGAACGTCGACCATGAGATACACCAGAGCAAAGAGGAGAGGTGTCTATCCTCCTCTACCGCCCCTCCCTCCATTCTGAATGCATGTGAAGATCCCTCCCCCACATCCCCCAAGCCATCCACGTCTCCATCTTTCTCCCTCCCTCAAGTAGACCTTTCTCCCCCCTTCTCCCCCTTGGAGTTCCGGGAGCTACCCCCACTCACGCCCCACCCTACTCAGATTTTTACCCCCCTAGATCATCGCTCACCTCCACCACCCCCTCCACGAAGGCGTGCTCCACAACCCCCCAGCCATACTTCACCTTTCTCACGCCAACCCCTTACACGCCCTCAACGTCCACCTTCAGTAGTTCGTCCCAGCTCTGACGCTGCTCACTCCCCCTCCCCCTTACGGCAAACCCCGCCTCGCCCTGACAGCAGTCCTGAATATTTCTGATACAGAAAAGGGTTCAGCAGTAGACCACATTATCAGCTGGGCCCAAGGTTGCCTACATCAAATCATGGCACCTTCTACATCCCTGTTGTGACTACCAAGAGAGTAAACATTGGGAAACTTAGCCACCCTGCTAACCTAAACAATCTCATTCCTATTATCTCCAAATCAAAGCCAACATCGAAGCCTGTCAATAACACCATCAGGATGGGTCTGCTCAATGTCAGGTCTCTGAATAGCAAATCATTTTTAGTCAATGATTTTATTAGCACTTCTAAACTTGACTTTATGTTTTTAACTGAAACATGGCTGGAACAAAATAACAGTGCAAGCATTCTGATCGAGACAGCACCCCCCAACTATAACTTCATTGATATATGTAGATCGGGGAAAAGAGGTGGAGGGGTTGCTGCTATATTTAAAAACATGTTTCAGGGGAAACAGATGTCACTCGGTGAGTTTACATCATTTGAATACCTGTGTGCTGTGTTGAAATGCTCTCCCAAAATTCTCTTGTTAATTATCTACAGGCCACCTAAATATTCTGCAAATTTTTTTTGATGATTTTACTGAACTATTGTCTAGCATCTCCACTGACTTTGACTGCCTGGTTATAACTGGTGATTTTAATTTTCATATTGACGATTTAAATGACAAGGGCGCAAAATAACTTTTTACTATTTTAGACACATTTGAACTGTCTCAACATGTGAAAGAGGCTACACATTATAAGGGACACACCCTGGACCTGATTATCACAAAAGGTCTCAATGTTTCTGATGTTCTTGTGATTGATCCTTCATTGTCTGATCATTTCTGTGTTTTCTTTAATATTTCTGTAATTCCGGACACACAAACAGAATCAAAGAATGTCAAAAAGCGGTACATAAATGAACATGCTAATGTCCTCTTTAAAAACGCCATCTCCTCACTACCACCTCTAAACCCATGTCATGCTGATGATCTTGTAAGCAACTTTAATTCCAAAATTGTGAATATCATAGATATCATTGCACCTGTTACAGTTAAAACGATTTCTGGCAAGCAAAAGGCACCCTGGAGAAAATCTGCTGCTGTAACAGCCCAGAGAAGAGAGTGCAGGAAGGCTGAACGAATCTGGCGGAATACAAAACTTCATATTCACCATGACATCTATAAAGAGAGCCTCCAGGCCTACAATTTAGTCTTAAAAAGTGCTAGAGAAACATTCTTCTCCAATATCATAAACAGCAACACAAATAAGGCCAAAACCCTATTCACAATCGTTGACAGACTGACTAAACCCCCAACACAAATACCAGCCGAACTCCATTCCACGCAGAAATGCAATGACTTTGCATTCTTTTATACTGATAAAATTGAAGGCATCAGACGCACCATCAATATCTCAAGTAAAAAAGTTGGATCACCACCCCATTTAGGCAAAAGTAACACAGCAATGATGGCAAGCTTTAATGCCATAGACTCTAAAACTCTAGTGGAAACGGTGACAGCTCTAAAGTCATCCACCTGCTGCCTTGATGTTTTACCTACCAACTTCTTTAAGAATGTTTTTGACTGCCTATCAACAGACATCTTGCAAATAGTTAATAATTCTATTAAATCGGGCAATTTCCCGAAGGCTTTCAAAACTGCAGTCATTAAACCTCTTCTAAAAAAGCAGAGCCTAGATGCCTCTGTTATCAACAACTACAGACCAATTTCAAATCTACCATTCATAAGTAAAATAATTGAGAAAGTTGTCCTCCAACAACTAAATCACTTCTTGGCTTCTACTGGCTGCCACAACAACTTCCAGTCAGGATTTCGACCTCTTCATAGCACAGAGACGGCCCTTCTTAAAGTTATAAATGACATCCGTCTAAACACAGACTCTGGCAAAACTTCAGTATTAATGCTTTTGGACCTCAGTGCTGCATTTGACACTGTCGACCACTCAATACTTTTGGACAGGTTGGAAAACTGGGTGGGGATCTCAGGCACAGTTTTAAGCTGGTTCAAGTCATATCTACAAGATAGGAACTATTTTGTTTCCATTGGTGACTTTGTATCAGAACCAACCAACGTAACGTGTGGAGTCCCCCAAGGTTCAATCTTGGGGCCGACTTTATTTAACATCTATATGCTCCCACTAGGACAAATCATGCAAAATAATAACATTGACCATCATTGCTATGCCGATGACACCCAAATCTATGTAGCGCTATCACCAAATGACTATCGCCCCATAGATCTTCTGTGCCAGTGCATTGAGCAAGTCAAACACTGGATGTGCCAAAATTTCCTACAACTAAATGAAGATAAAACTGAGATAATTGTTTTTGGTGCTAAAAAAGAAAGGTTTAAAGTCATCCAACACCTTAAATCACTGTCCCTGAAAACCTCAAATAAAGCCAGAAATCTTGGGGTTATTTTAGATTCTGATTTACATTTCGACAGTCACATCAAATCAGTAACAAAATCGGCCTACTATCACCTCAAAAATGTAAAAAGACTTAGAGGGCTCATGTCAGCTCAAGACTTAGAAAAACTTGTACATGCCTTTATTACCAGTAGGCTAGACTATTGTAATGGTCTCCTTGCAGGTCTTCCCAAAAAAACTGTCAGGCAGCTACAGCTTGTTCAGAACGCTGCTGCTAGAGTTCTAACAAAGACCAAAAAATGTGAGCACATTACACCAATTCTTAAATCCTTACATTGGCTCCCTGTACATCAGAGAATTGATTTCAAAATCCTCCTGCTCACATATAAATCACTACATGGTCTAGGGCCCAAGTATATCACTGATATGCTCCCACTATATACGCCCTCTAGATCACTAAGATCTTCTGAGACCAATCTGTTAGCGGTTCCAAGAGTAAACTCAAATCAAGGGAGATCATCATTCAGTCACTATGCAACACATAGCTGGAATAAACTTCCTGAAGATGTCAGACTCTCCCCAACTCTCACTACTTTTAAAACTAGACTGAAGACTTTTATGTTCACCTTAGCTTTCAGCTAAATCTTTTAATCTTTTAACTTTTAACGTCTGCACTGTTTTTATTTTTATTGTCTGCATTTTAATTTTGCTTTTATTTTCTTTCATTTCACTTTGTTGTCTGTGAAGCACTTTGAGTCTGCCTTGTGTATGAAAAGCGCTATACAAATAAAGTTGCCTTGCCTTGCCTTGTACTGACAGCACACACGCTGACAAGCAGCACACACGCTTATAGACACAGACGTATAAAATGAAAGATACGGAGCGCTCCCAAATAACTTTTTAAGGTTTGGGTTTTGGGGAAAGTAGCAAGTCATGTCAAGTCAAAAGCCTCAAGTCCAAGTGAAGTCACAAGTCATTGATGTTAAAGTCTAAGTCGAGTTGCAAGTCTCTTTACATTTTGTCAAGTCGAGTCTAAAGTCATCAAATTCATGACTCGAGTCTGACTCGAGTCCAAGTCATGTGACTCGAGTCCACACCTCTGCCACTTACACTTACTTACAACAGCAAGTTTCCTATTCTTTGAGTCAGAAAACCGTACAATTTTTATTGACATATCAATAAACCTCGACACAAACATCACCAACCATCATTTATCAATAAAAACCCAATAATAGCAGCTATATTCTTCATATCACAGGTGTCAAACTCAAGGGTCGGGGGCCGGATCGGGTACGCCACGTCATTTCAGCCTGCAAATAATGTGCATCAAAAAAGTACTTCATCTTTTTTGACTAAATGTATTTTTTCTTACCACTTGGACAGTAAAAAAAAAATACACATACTGCATGCAATTTTTTTTTACCTTTTAAACTATAAAACCATCTAATAATGCAAAAAATATTATACAGTATTATCATACATTCCTAACGTTATTTTTGTCAAAATAAAAAAACCTAAACACTTTAAGATCTGCTTGCAGCAATTTACCTATCACATAAACTGTAAAAATGACAATAGATTTTATGGTACAGTTCTGGCAACTGAGCTGCTTTTACTATAATATTTCTGGTGGTTTTTACAGCATAATACTGTAAATGGAAAAACAGTAACATGCCGTAAAAAACACTTTGCTGTGAAAACCATCGATTCACAGATTTGTTTTTTTACAGTGTACGTAAAAACACTTGGTTTAACTGCTAGACCACCAGTTAATAGTTAAAATTGCCACCATACTACAGTATTTACAGTTGCAGTGGATATTTAAATTGAGTCTTGGCCAACCTTCTACTTTTTTAATGTTATGTACGGATGTACTCCTCGTGGACGCTTCTCCTGCCGCATGTCTTACACTGAAAATGTGGCTGAGTTGCAGCATTTCGTTATTTTTGTATAGTTGTAATTTTGTTTTGCATAGTCTCCCTATGCTTCAGAGCACTTCCCAGCTGCTCTCGCCTTTCCTTTATTTTTTAATCCCCGCATGAAATACTTTAACCTGCACACTGCCTCCTCGGCTTTCTGCACCATCGGCACACTTTTTGCTGTCATGCGACCCGAGCGTTACACAATGATGAAAACTCAAGTTATTTCATTGACCCACACGTGAGAGTTTTGTCTTTTTAATGAGTTGCAACCAAGATACACAGAACAGAACATACAGAACTGGTCATATCAGTGTAGTTTGCATACAACACACACATCTGCGGTTAACACATTTAATGCAGGGGGTCTAAGGATAAACGTAATGTGAAGGTGATTGTCAGTCTTCGTCGCTAGGATGCTTTGTTGCATTGGTGACCCTTTTATGGACACAGATCTGGAGGAGAGACCATAACAGACCATGTGTGATTGTGTCAAAGTGAGACAGAATAGGAAACATCATACCTGTGGTGCTTGCTGGATAGTATAGACCTTTAGTCAAATTGAGGCATGCAATCTGCTTCTTGACAACCTCCAGGTGGGCGGGATCAAGTGTTCCGGTCTTTGCTGTTGCACACAGAGACATGACCCATTGAAGTCTTTATCAAGCACAGTGTCTTGGAAGTAAGCTTAAATCGGGGTGCAGTGAAGAGCAAGAGGAAAATGTAGGCTCACTTAAGAAGTAGAGGTATTTGCTTTTTCTGGTTTCCCCTTCAGGAGTCTTCACCGCCATGTCGTCGACGACGAAGAGGCAGTCAGGACACGTTTTCAGGAATTGCTCAGAATGCTCTTCATCAGGGGCATCAAACGAGGCTGTACAATGTAAACATTTTAAAAGAACTAGCATCGTTCAATATGTATCCATGCATTCATCAAGTACTGCTTCCCAAGTTCAGGGTGGTTACTAGTCAATTGATAGTCACACAACGAGTTATCAAATCCCATGCTGACTGCAAGGTAGTGGGCTGTGGGTTGGTTAGAAGTGATAATACTGTCACTGTTATTCAGTTGCACGCAGGGGCCTAGCACCAAATTCTGGGCCCCATACACAAGACTCCATAATGACACCCCTTTTCCCCTAAACCCAAGGTCGCTGCCCCACACACACTCGGTACATACACATGTATTAAAATAACGATTAATGCATGGCTTTGGTTGAAACTACTTTTTTAAAAACACATGTAAATACCTTAATTAGGTTTTTGACTTTTTAAAGATAGGATTTATATGTCTAGAACATATCTAGATAAAGCCCCATAAATAATTTGGTTTTATTTTTATGTGCAATGAGATGCAGAAGTGTAACTTGTACATAACTTTTTCCTATACAGCCACAGATAGATTTATTATATTTTTAACATTCACCTCATCCTTGTTCTAAATGCTGGTGCTGTCTGTGAATACTTAAAGGTGAGCTTTGATTACGTTACGTATGTGTTGAGTTAAATGTTCCAAGTGAGATTTGCTGCTGCTATCCAGGTGAAACAAACCATTTGACATTTTTGATAGGGAATGTAGGGAGTCTTGGATAACCTTAATGTGATTCAAGACACATTATTATTGAACGGTCTCGGCTATATTAGTTTTATATTAACATTTATGACATTTTTATAACTTACAGGCTAAAATGACAGAAAAAAAATCTTTAAACTTTACAAAAGCCCAGTGGCCCATCTGTGCTTGGGGCCCTGTACAACATCCCCACTTTGATGCCCCTGCAGGTAATTATTAAATCAGTGGCCCAAAATAGCAGAGCCAGTAAAAAAGTAAAGAAAATACTTGAATTTAGGTTTTTACTAGTTGTGGTTTGAGCGCCGTTAAATATTACATTAAATTAAAGGCCTACTGAAACCCACTACTACCAACCACGCAGTCTGATAGTTTATATATCAATGATGAAATCTTAATATTGCAACACATGCCAATACGGCCGGGTTAACTTATAAAGTGCAATTTTAAATTTCCCGGGAAATATCCGGCTGAAAACGTCTCGGTATGATGACGTTTGCGCGTGACGTCACGGATTGTGCGGAAGTATTGGGACACCATTGTGTCCCAATACAAACAGCTCTGTTTTCATCGCAAAATTCCACAGTATTCTGGACATCTGTGTTGGTGAATCTTTTGCAATTTGTTTAACGGACAATGAAGACAGCAAAGAAGAAAGCTGTAGGTGGGATCGGTGTATTAGCAGCTGGCTACAGCAACACAACCAGGAGGACTTTGAGTTGGATAGCAGACGCGCTACCGTGACTACACAGCTTTCTTCCAAACATTTGATCGCTTGCCCGTCTGTGCGTGCCGCTATGTGCATGTCACGTACGTAACTTTGGGGGAATATATGTGCTGTATGAACTTTGCGGAAGTGAACGGTACTTTGGGCTGTGGGATTGAGTGTGTTGTGCGGGTGTTTGAGTTGTATTGGCGGGTTATATGGACGAGAGGGGAGAGGTGTTTGTTATGCGCGAGTAATTTGTGGCATATTAAATACCGTATTTCCTTGAATAGCCGCAGGGGCGCTAATTAATTTAAAACCTCCTGTCACTCCGGCGTTTACCGGAAGCCTGCGGGAGGGCTGTGCATGCGCTAATTATTTTAAAACCTCTTCTCACTCCGGCGTTTACCAAAAGGAATGCGGTAAATTTAGGCGTGCGCTTTGAGTGTGATGTAAGCATACCATCATGAAAAGCACATTTAATAAAAAAAACTTTATTATGGTCTTACCTGTACTTATAAATGGAGTCCATTTGCAGCTCCTTCTGACCAAAAGCATCGATAACTTGTTTATAGAAGTCTTCCTTATTTTCTTTCTTCAGTTTTAAAAGTCTCTCTGTCTCGATGGAGATATTCCTTTAATTATTACCTCCTGCTTCGATTGAAAGTCCAGTTTAGAAAACTGTTTTATTTTAGATACCGGTATGTAATCCTCCATGTTAAAAGTTCAGGCGAGAGGAAAAAAAAATCTGTTGCTGCGTGTTGTCACTTCTTCTGCAATACCGGAAGTCGCAAGAATGATCACTAGCGCCCTCTACCACCAGGACGCGGGAGTCATTTAATGACTCATACCGTATTTGACACACGCAGCTATGGTATATTAATAAAACATAGCTGCTTACTGTTCTTTTTAGCATACCGTACCGGTATTCAATAGCTTGGACCTTAAATCCTAGTGAATAACTCTTTATCTTTTTTCCTTTGTGCGATTGCAAACTACTGAAATCAGCTTCCTCCATTTTGAAAATGAGGACAGGTAAAGCGTCACTCGTGACGTAACGAATTTGACCCGGCGGAAGTTCTAGACATATGCTAAATATTTTGCGAAACGAGTTTGACCCGGCGAAAATTATAGACATGCGATAATAAAATTAATATTTTGCGAAACGAATTTGATCCAGCGTTAATAATGAACCGGCGATAAGGCCAAGCATGCGTTAATTATTTTGAGAAACGAGTTTGACCCGGCAGTAATTCTAGACGAGCGAATACTATATTCCCTGCGCCAATTCAAAGAAATACGGTATAAGCCTGGTTGTGTTGTGGCTAATTGAGTATATATATGTCTTGTGTTTATTTACTGTTTTAGTCATTCCCAGCTGAATATCAGGTCCCACCCGCCTCTCACAGCATCTTCCCTATCTGAATCACTTCCACTGCCCTCTAATCCTTCACTTTCACTTTCCTCATCCACAAATCTATCGTCGCTTTCTCGGTCCGAATCGCTCACGCTGCTGGCGTCCATGATTGAAAACAATGTGCAGATGTGAGGAGCTCTTCAACTTGTGACGTCACGCTACTTCCGGTACAGGCAAGGCTTTTTTTTATCAGCGACCAAAAGTTGCGAACTTTATCGTCAATGTTCTCTACTAAATCCTTTCAGCAAAAATATGGCAATATCGCGAAATGATCAAGTATGACACATAGAATGGATCTGCTATCCCCGTTTAAATAAGAAAATCTAATTTCAGTAGGCCTTTAAAGTATCTGTTTATGCGGTTCTATTGTATACAACTGGCTCGTGAAACCTGTTCAAAAATGATTTTACAAATGTGTAGGTTTTGCAAAAAATAATGCAGTACTTATATTTTAGGAAATGCAAATACAAACATAGTAATAAACAACTAACTAATTGAAAAAGTAACACTTATCAAGACATTATCAATACCATATGTCAAATCTCTTAGCATATACTTACACACAACTGCTGTAGCGCTAGTAAAGGTTGAAGTCAAATTTTCAGAAGTGCAATCTCCAGCTATTCTAGAGAGAAAGTAAAATCCTTGTCATTATTTTGCGATCCATTTAGTTGAAAATATTAAATTAGAGCAAATGAAATGATTACGCTTTGTGGTTCCAAACATTGTAGTATGTGTCACTGTTTGAACCGGGTGAGAATACAACCCAGGAGCTGTGGATTTTTTTCAGGTTCTCAATGGAATGGTCACAGTCTGACGTTCCAAGAGTAAAAATCCATTTTCCAGATAGCTATGGACACATGCAGCAACATAGAGACAAAGTATGTTTTCAGGGTCAGGGTTCTTTATAAGCCATGAAAAGCAGATACAACTTGGATGAAACATACCAGGCTGCGATCCTCCAAAGGAGCTGTGAGCTCCTCACAGGTGGGATCTGACGCAGCAGTCAGAGAGCAGAGAGCCAGCAGACCTAAACACAAGTGAGACAACATGATGACAAGTGAACAATAGCTGAGAGCAGGAAGACTGTGCATGGATGCAAGAAAGATGACCTTTTATACAGAAAGAGAATGAGACAAACAAAAAAGGTAAAGAAAGACTTAGGACCTTGTTCTTGTTTGTAATGCCTGAACAGTTTAGAGGAATGATGTTTGTTTTGTGTTTAGGCCAAATCAGGGTGCTGTCACAAACACGCATCTCTGCGGAGGTTGTGACCCCAGGACGCGCAGACAGGAGTACAACGTCCAGGTAAAATTCTTTTAACCATGGCAATATAAGTGCAACAGGGAAGTGCATAAAAGCATAAGCAAGTTTCACATCTAAAGGAAGGCAAACATGAAACATGAACAGTTGTCATGTTTTACAATTTAGACTTCCTTCAAGGATTGCTCATATATAATTTATGCATAACAAAGGTTAGTATAAAATATAGTATGCTTGCAATTACATGAGATGAACAATGTTGAAACTTATGACCTGAATTTGAATAATGACTAAGAAAATGCAGAGGCCTTTGACTAAACTTTTAGTTTTATGTACAATTGCTTGTTGTTTAACATAAGTGTGAATAGGGAAAAAGGAAATAGAACACGCACATTGTTCTTCGATAGACTGGTTGTCATGGACTTTGCTAAGTCACTGACTGAATCCATTTAATCAAATCATTGGTTGGCACTGCGCTCAGATGAGACTTGCATAGTCATCAATAAATAGAGACTGATACGTTAATCAGAAGCCAAGAACAACTATGTGCTTTCCTTGTGAAACTCCAGTGCAGGTGAGCCAGTCATAGGTGGATTAATGACCGGGCCTACCGGGCCCAGGCCCAGGGGGCCAGAGGCCCCAAGGGGCCAGGCCAACTTGGCCCCGCGGCCGCGACCCAAGCAAAACTACTTTTGCAAAAATAATAATCTTAAGCCCCAAGGGGCCAGGCCAACTTGGCCCCGCGGCCATGATCCATAGAGGGTAAGAGGCCCCAAGGGGCCAGGTCAACTTGGCCCCGCGGCCGCGACCCACAGAGGGCCAGAGGCCCCAAGGGGCCAGGTCAACATGGCCCCGCGGCCATGATCCATAGACGGTCAGAGGCCCCAAGGGGCCAGGCCAACTTGGCCCCGCGGCCACGATCCATAGAGGGTCAGAGGCCCCAGGGGGCCAGGTCAACTTGGCCCCGCGGCCACGATCCATAGACGGTCAGAGGCCCCAAGGGGCCAGGCCAACTTGGCCCCGCGGCCACGACCCACAGAAGGCCAGAGGCCCCAAAGGGCCAGGCCAACTTGGCCCCGCGGCCGCGAGCCACAGAAGGCCAGAGGCCCCAAGGGGCCAGGTCAACTTGGCCCCGCGGCCACGATCCATAGAGGGTAAGAGGCCCCAAGGGGCCAGGTCAACTTGGCCCCGCGGCCGCGACCCACAGAGGGCCTGAGGTCCTAAGGGGTCAGGCCAACTTGGCCCCGCGGCCATGATCCATAGAGGGCCAGAGGCCCCGAGGGGTCAGGCCAACTTGGCCCCGATCCATAGAGGGTCAGAGGCCCCAAGGGGCCAGGCCAACTTGGCCCCGCGGCCACGACCCACAGAGGCCCCAAGGGGCCAGGCAAAATTGGCCCCGCGGCCATGATCCACAGAGGGCCAGAGGCTCTCAATCATTATTATCAAAGCTAATTCTCAAATTGGATGGATCACACAACCTCACTCACATATTCTTTATCAATTATTAAAGGTTGTTTCTGAATTTTGATCACAGAACTTAATGCAAATATTCTTGATTGATTGACAAAGCTCATTCTCAAATTTTGATTACACAACCTTACTCTGACAAATTATCATTATCAAAAAGCTCTATCTCGAATTTGGATCACAGAATCTCACTCAAGTATTCTTAGCTGTGCCCCTCCCCCATCAAGTCTTTCATAAACCGGTCTGTTCTTTTAGAATCTCCTCATTTGGTATTTTGAACTCGTGAGAGACTGCTCAAAATTTGGTTTCCTTTCCCTCAGTTCAGACTCAGAGATAATTTGAAATCATTCAACAAGAAGTTTAACGCGCGCACACACACACACACACACACTTGAGTTGAGCATTACTTGGAAATTCTTATATTTTCCATTTTGCTGTTATTATCAGCATCTTCCCATTTTGTCCTTTTCTTTCGAGAAAGTTTACAGTCTGACATTTGTCACTGCTGTCAGTTAATAACTTTTTGGTCTTTGACCCATTTTGTCATTTTCTCGATTCGATCGTCACTGACCACTCTCTCCTGTCTGGCAGACATCGTTGCTGCCATCATAGCTAGCAAGCTGCCTGCAGCGGGTCATCCCTATGTTCCCCGTCCCTATGTTACCCGGGTCCTATGTTCCCCTCTACCGGGGAACTAAGGACCCTTTTTTAAAAAAAGGGTTCTATGTTCCCCGCTGCGGGGAACGTACAACACTTTTTCCAGAAAAGGGTTCTATGTTCCCCGCTGCTTCCAATGCGCGACTAAGTAAGACGCACGCAGACACGCATGACAGAGACGCGTTTAAGTTGTCGAAGGAAGGAAGTTCGCGTTTGAGTTGCTCTATCTGCTGCCGCACGCCCTGTGACAGGTTAGGTTTAGGGATGGTTTTGGTCAGGGCACAATTTCGCCAAAAAAGTGCTCCACAACGCCCTGTGACAGGTTAGGTTTAGGGATAGTTTTGGTCAGGGCACAATTTCGCCAAAAAAAAGTGCTCCACAACGCCCTGTGACAGGTTAGGTTTAGGGATGGTTTTGGTCAGGGCACAATTTCGCAATTTCGCCAGATACAATGCAGGGAACATAGGACCCTTTTTTAGAAAAAGGGTCCTAAGTTCCCCGGTCGCATACAAAGACCCAGGAACAACCGGGGAACATAGGACCCGGGGAACATAGGACCCGGGGAACATAGGCACGCTCCCGCCTGCAGATAGCAACATTTTGGTGTCCTTTGGGAAAATATTTAGAAAGAAGACAAAAGTACACACAGTTGTACAACTATTATCTTTATGATCTTTTTTTTGTTAGTTTCTCTGTTACTGTGTGTGGCCAATTAAGCGACTTTTGGCCATACCTGGCTGGTGACATTTAGCGACTTTCTGGTTGATGTTAAGATTAATAATAGCAACAGTTCTCTTCATCTTAATGCAATTTATTGTGTCTGTCTCTCCACATTTTGCCATTAGGTACTTTGAGCTCTTGTTGGTCAGTCACTCTAAGGTACATTGTTGCTGCCATCATAGCTAGCAAGCTGCCTGCAGATAGCGACATTTTGGTGTCCTTTGAGAAATATTAAGAAAGAAGACAAAAGTACAAGACATTGTACGATTACTATCTTTTTAAAATTATTTGTTTCACTGTGTGATTGACCGACTTTGCCGCTAGATTTCGCGTCTTTTGGCCATACCTGGCTAGCGACTAAAAACATCATTTAGCGACTTTTTGGTTGTGAAGATAAGTGGTAAAAGCAGATCTTCCTGTTGGTCTTCCCACATTTTGCCATTTGGTACTTTGCACTCTTCTTGGTCACTCCAAGGCATTTGTCCCTGCCTTCAGCTAGTCACTTGGCTCTTTTGGAATATATTTCACTGTAATTGGCTCTCTCTCTCTCTTTCTCCTCAGTACAAATCAGCCTGTTCCCTTGCCATTCATCACTGACCACTCTGCTCTCCTGTCTGTCAGACATTATTGCTGCTTGCAGATAGCTTGGGGTCCTTAGAGAAAATATCAGAAGAGAAAAGTACACAATTATCTTAATTATCTTTTTTATTCAGTCAGTCCTTCAGTGAGTCCCAGTGTGTTGGCGATTAAGCAACGTTGGCATTCAATTAGCGACTTTTGGCCATACATGGCTGGCGACTCAAAAAACTAGAAAAAAAGTACAAAAAGTTGTACAATTAATGTCTTTATTATCCTTAATTCCCCTGAATCCTAGAGTGTGTTGCAATTAAGCAACTTTGCTGCTAGGTTTAGCGACTCTTGTTTTGGGCATACCTGGCTAGCGACTACAAACATTATTCAGCAACTTTTTGGCTGTTAAGATTAACGTTAATAAATTAAATCCTAATACAATTTATTGTGTTGGTCTCGCCATCTTGCTATTAGGTACTTTGAATTCTTGTTGGTCTCTGCTAAGGTATCTGGCTGTTGTCTTTGCCTTCAGTTAGTCACTTGGCTCTGGAATATATTTAACTGTACTTGGCTCTCTCTTTCTCCTCAGTACAAATCAGTCTGTTCCCTTGCCATTTAGACATTTTCTTGATTGGATCATCACTGACCACTCTGCTCTCCTGCTGTCTATCAGACATTGTTGCTCCCATCATAGCTAGCAAGCTGCCTTGGTGTCCTTTGTGAAAATATTTAGATAGAAGACTAAAGTGCACAAAGGTGTACAATTATTATCTTTTCAAAATATTTGTTTCACTGTCAGTGTGATTGACCGACTTTGCCGCTAGATTTCGCGTCTTTTGGCCATACCTGGCTAGCGACTGAAAACATCATTTAGCAACTTTTTGGTTGTGAAGATAAGAGGTAAAAGCAGATCTGCCTGTTGGTCTTTCCACATTTTGCCATTTGGTACTTTGCACTCTTGTTGGTCACTCCAAGGCATTTGTCCCTGCCTTCAGCTAGTCACTTGGCTCTTTTGGAATATATTTCACTGTAATTGGCTCTCTCTCTCTTTCTCCTCAGTACAAATCAGTCTGTTCCCTTGCCATTTAGACATTTTCTTGATTCGATCATCACTGACCACTCTGCTCTCCTGCTGTCTATCAGACGAATCAGTTGATTCTCTGCTCTCAATTGTCTATGCTAGTAAGCTGTTATTCTCTGCTTTGGAGTGTTGATGCTGGGTTGCTAGTTTTCTAAATCACCTCACACACTTGAAGGAAGCAGCACCGATCATAAACACACAAACAAACTCACACACACACACACACACACACACACACACACACACACACACACACACACACACACACACACACACACACACACACACACACACACACACACACACACACACACACACACACACACACACACACACATAGTTGGTTTATCTGTTGTGATAGGCAAAGAGCCAATGTGCAAAGAAAGAAGGGAAATATGGATCATAAACGTTTAAGTGGAGGAGCTAGAAAAAAAATTCAGCAAGAAAAGAAAAAAAAGGAATCAGTTTTACTTGAGAGTGTTCCAAATATCTCCAGCTTCTTCAGTACAAAGACATCTGCTGAAAGCAATTCTATAAATGCTACTGCAAATTCAGCTAAGGTTAGCAATGCACCTGAGCTAGCATGTAGCTCCCAAGATCCTGAGACCACTACAAGTGTAGACACTGAACCAAATGCTTCTGATGCTTATGATTCAACCAATTCAGCAGTAGCCAGTTGCTCGGATGAATGTGAGGTCACTGCACCTCTGGACAGCATAGAAAATGAGCTGAATCTTTCTTCAACACCATCTACAGTGACAACTCTACCTAGTGATCCCGCTAAATGGGCTGAGACCCTCACTGAGTCAATGAAGGAAGTTCTTATTCAAAGAGGTGCAAAATCATTTCACAACCGTCACAGCCATTATCCAGCTTCTGTGAGGAACAGTGGGCTAGGAGGCAAAACCCGATGCCTAAACAATGAACATTTTACTTCACACTTGCCCAATGGACAACGAGTACAAAGAGAGTGGCTGATGTACTCTCCCTCTACTGGTAATGTTTACTGCTTTGCATGCAAACTGTTTTCCCCAAAAACGCATTCTTTTGTGACAGGCTATTGTGATTGGAAACACTCAGAAAGATTTGGTGAACATGAGCGAAGTGCTGAGCACATAACCTGCATGCAAGCAGTCTTGAACCGCGCCAAAGGTGCCACAGTTGATGCAGACCTGTTCAAACAGTTTCAGGCAGAGAGCAGCTATTGGAGGCAGGTGTTACAAAGAGTTGTTGCAGTCATTAAATTCCTTGCAGAAAGGGGCCTTGCATTTAGGGGTAAAAATGAATCGTTAGGGTCTCCTCTCAATGGGAACTACCTTGGTATTCTGGAGGTCCTGGCTGAATTTGATCCCTTTCTAAAGGATCACATCAGAAAGTTTGGGCAGATGGGTCGAGGTAATACCTCATATCTGTCCTCCACCATTTGTGAGGAATTCATTGAATTGATGGGTGCAAAAACCAAACAGGCTATAGCAGATGAACTGCAAGCAAGCAAATACTACTCTATCATTGTGGATTCAACCCCAGATTTATCTCATGTGGACCAATTGACATTCATATTCCGTTTTGTTAGCAAAGAGGGCAGTGTTGTTGAACGCTTTGTGGGTTTTGAGCCCATTACTAGCCATACAGGTGAAAGTTTGGCTAACTGTGTCATGTCTGTGTTGGAAAATCTAGGGTTAGAGCTGTCAAATTGCAGGGGGCAGGCTTATGATAATGCCAGCAACATGTCAGGGAGGTATAATGGGTTGCAGGCTCACTTAAAGAAAAGCAACCCATTAATACACTATATTCCATGTGCAGCTCACTCTTTGAATTTGGTGGGAGTCAACAGCATTGACAGATGTGGAAATGAAGTCTCTAAGTATTTTGACTTGATTCAGTCTATTTACAACTTCACAACTGCATCCACACACCGATGGGACAGGGTATTTGGCAATTCCAACATAGATCTCACACTTAAAGCTTTATCCAACACGCGTTGGAGTTGCCGTGCAGAATCTACCAAAGCACTGTGGCAGAACTACAGTAAAATAAAAGCAGCACTACAGGTTATTTCCACTGATGACACAGAGAAACGAGACACACGAACTGAAGCTGACAGTCTAGTGCGGAAGCTGGATTCACTTGAGATGGCCTTCATGGCAGGCTTTTGGGACACTGTTCTGTCCAGATTTCAGGCCACAAGTCTGCAACTTCAAAAAGCAGACATGGACCTTGGTACAGCAGTTAGATTGCTGGAATCTCTGCGCACCTTTGTTCTCTCCCAAAGAGATCTATTTGATCATTTTGAGCAGAAAGCCTTAAACATGTTGGGTGGCACCCCATCTTACAGGGCTGAACGGACGAGGAAACGTAAAAAGTTTGCTGATGAATCAGCATCCCCAGATGTTGTGCTTGAGGGAAGGCAACTGTTTCAAATAGAGACATTTATTGCCTCTATTGATCAACTGAGTTCAAGCCTTAATCACCGTCTGGAGGCCTACAAACATCTGAACAATTTGTTCAGTGTCCTTTTCTCTTTGGATACAGAGTCCAATGCTTCAGTCCTTCACAAGGCCAAGATTCTCACTGAATCATACCCATCTGACCTCAATGAAAGTCTTGGACAGGAGCTTATACAGTTCAAATCTTTTATACAGCTCAACAACACTGATGAGGAGAGGACCCCTTCAGGACTGCTCAAAACAATAATACATTTTGGACTACAGCCTACGTTTCCTAATACATACATTGCGCTACAGATTTTTCTCACTCTACCGGTCAGTAACTGTGAGGGAGAACGCTCATTCTCTCTTTTGTCAAGAGTAAAAAATGAGCTGCGCACAAGAATGACTCAGAAAAGATTAAATGCGTTATCTCTAATGGCAATTGAGAGTGAGCTGACAAGAGAGTTGGACTTCAATGATGTGGTGGATGATTTTGCAAAATTGAAAGCACGAAAGAAACCCCTTGCTTAAAGGTGCACTGTGTAAGATTTTTAGGTTATTTCCAGAATTCACCCATTCACTAATGTTAGGCTACCTGTTTTCATGAATACTTACCACCACCATAAAATTCTAAGTATCCATTATGACTTGGAGAATTGCACTTTTGCCATTTCTGGGAAGTGTCACCTGGATTGTGAAGATAGGATTGACTTTAGGCAGAAGCTTGGTGCTTTCTCTGGCAAACTGAACCTCAAGCTTCATTCTCTGCAGCTTTGCATTCTTGTGCAGACTTTCATCCACAAGGAACTTTTCAACTTCCCCACTATCGTGAAGGGGCCATCAAAAGATTTCAGTGTGTCCAGCATGTCTAGTCTCTTACTCTCCTTTCTTTGAGCCATCTCTTGTTTCTCATCTGCCCTACTCTCGAATTTTGCCTTCATGAATTTACTCCAGTTGAGTTCAACCTCCCTTTTTGCTTGTGCTGCTGCCTTGAAACCTCTGAAGCTCCTGGCTCTTCTGTAAAATTATTGACCTATTGACTGCGTTCAGTGTGCCCAACTTCTTCAGTTTGTAGTCCACCTTGCCACATTGTCTCTCCATCCCAATGTTGTGCACAGGAGTGCCATCAATGTTACTAGCCTGTTCACTGACAGGGTCCATTGGGAAGGTCTCCTCATCCATCCTCTGCCTGGCCAGGACAGTCTTCAGATGGGGCAGCATGAGATCTGTCAGCTGCTTCACTTCATCCAAGTATTCGGCAGCCACGTCTGACACTGAGTTCAGGACATGTCCAGTGCCTGTCCAGCCACTATAGCATTCTTGGAAATGGGCTATCTTGACCTGCATGCAGCCCTTGTACCATGAACTGGCCTACACCTTTCTTTGTGGTGCTCTCCGATGCATGTTATCATTTTACCTTTCTCCTTCTCCTCAAGCTTAACCACAAATAGATACAGACTTTGAGCCTCAATTTGCTGCACAGCTGCCGTTATGCCAATGTGTTTTCCTAAGATATTATTTTATTTTTAATGATAGAAGGGAGGAAAAGGGGGCAAAAATCATGTCCGATTTAGTTTTTTGGGTGGGTTGGGGGGTTTATTTCATGATAGCTACCAACTTCCAATACATAATATCTCTCAAATGACCCAATGCACCATCACTGAAGTGGGCGTAATCATTTTCAAAAATGTTTATTTTTAGGCCATTTATCCCCTCCCCCTGTGTCTGTGTGAAACCTGTGCTTGTCAGTGTCTGTGTGGTATACCTAATAGTGTGTGTGCAGTATGTGCACTCTTCTGTACAGTACAGTGTGCATGTCTGTTCACAGTATACAGTATTTCTTGCATAGTGCGTGCGTGTGTGTGCGCCCACACGCGCGGGGGGTTGAGGGGCCAAGACCATGTCAGGCCCAGGGGGCCAAAATTTCTTAATCCGCCCCTGGAGCCAGTATAGGCGTAATATGATCAAACTTTCTTGTTTTTGTCAAAAGTCTAGCAGCCGCATTTTGTACCATCTGTAATCTTTTAATGCTAGACATAGGGAGGCCCGAAAATAAAACGTTACAGTAATCGAGACGAGATGTAACGAACGCATGGATAATGATCTCAGCATCGCTTGTGGACAAAATGGAACAAATTTTAGCGATATTACGAAGATGAAAGAAGGCCGTTTTAGTAACACTCTTAATGTGTGACTCAAACGAGAGAGTTGGGTCAAAGATAATACCCAGATTCTTTACCGAGTCGTCTTGTTTAATTGTTTGGTTGTCAAATGTTAAGGTGGTATTATTAAATAGATGTCGGTGTTGAGCAGGACCGATAATCAGCATTTCCGTTTTTTTAGCGTTGAGTTGCAAAAAGTTAGCGGACATCCATTGTTTAATTTCATTAAGACACGCCTCCAGCTGACTACAATCCGGCGTGTTGGTCAGCTTTAGGGGCATGTAGAGTTGAGTGTCATCAGCATAACAGTGAAAGCTAACACCGTATTTGCGTATGATGTCACCTAGCGGCAGCATGTAAATACTAAAGAGTGCAGGGCCAAAAACAGAACCCTGGGGAACTCTGCACGTTACCTTAACATAGTCCGAGGTCACATTGTTATGGGAGACACACTGCATCCTGTCAGTAAGATAAGAGTTAAACCAAGACAAGGCTAAGTCTGACATCCCAATACGCGTTTTGATACGTTCTAATAAAATATTATGATCAACAGTATCGAAAGCGGCGCTAAGATCAAGAAGCAGCAACATAGATGATGCATCAGAGTGAGCAGAAATGGATAAAGGGCACATTATGGAAATATCAGGTTCACATCCCTGCAGCAAATTTAAAAATGTTAAATTAGAACAAAACGATATTATGTAAGAAAAATATATATGCTAATACTATACTTAATAATAACATATTTGTTTTAAATGTATATCGACATCCCTTTTTAAAGAATATATGTGACGACCGGGTCGCATAGTGATGCGAATGTTCGTTCTCCCAGGAATGCAGATCGGGCTTCGGACACAGCTTGCAGGTAAAAAATTATTTATTTAAGAAATAAATAATACTGGAACAAACAAAAACGTGCTCATAGCACTTAAGGCAGAAACAAAAGGAGCTAGCGTGGGATTTAGAAGGTAAACACTAAACAGAGCCTTTAGCGTGGGAGCTAGAAGGTTAACAGAGCAGGAAACAAAAGTCGTCATCTGTTGTATGGAGACAAACTACGAAGCAAGACCGACTGACTGGGAAGGCAGGCTTTAAATAATAATGTCAGTGATGACCAACAGGTGCGTGTCGGGAACCCCAGCAGCAGGTGAAAATAATAAGTTGCTATGGTGACCAACACAGAGGTGCATAAACAGGAACTAGAATGAGACCAAGACTAACAGAAAAACATAAGTGACCCGAGAAACCCAAACACAACACGATCCGCGCAGCGGATCACAGCAATATATGCATCATAACAAATGTGATTACGTCTTATCGACCACGCCCCAAACCACGCCCCCACCGCCACAGGTATTTTGGCAATTCAGGGGAAACCCTGAAATTAAATGGTCCTACTTTATGATCACGCTTTGTCAGATATGTTTTGTAATGTTATTATGTGATAGGTTTTTTACTTTTCAAAGATGGGATTAACATGTCTAAAACATATCTTGATAACCCCCTAAATATTTTGTTTTTGTTTTGGAAAAAAAGGGGCCAAGAAGTTCAATACAGAGCAACCACAATATGATTTTAAATGAGCATATAACATGGCATTATTCACTTAGGTACGATTTTTTCTGTTTTTCTTTACTTCAGAGTGCAAACTAGATATTAACCGATACATGATCACCATCAGTAGATAATACAATTCATAATAATGCATTATTGTTATTATATTATTATAAGTGCATCTCATGGGGGTTGAGTCTGCCCCTAACTTAAAAAAAACTAGTTTCTCTCTGTTTCTAACTAAAATCGAGGGCCCTTGAATGCACTACAGTTGTGTGCAATGCAAGTAAATGTGTAACTTGTACATAACTTTTTCCTATGCCGCCTCATATGGATTTATTATATTTTTACCCTCTTACCATCACCTCAACCTTGTTCTAAATGCTGGTGCTGTGTGTGAATGCTTAAAGGTGAGCGTTGATGACCTTACGTCTGTGTTGAGTCAAATGTTCCAAGTTAGGTTTACTGCTAACCAGGTGGAACGAACCATTTTGCATTTTTGATAGGGAATGTAGGGAGTCTTACACATTCTTGATTTGATTCAAGACACCTCATTATTGAACTTCCACAGCTATATTAGTTTTATATTAATATTTATGGCATTTCTTATAACTTACATAGGTAAATGACAGCAAAAAAAATCTTCCAACTTTACAAAAGCCCAGGGGCCCGTCCGTGCTTGGGGCTCCGGTACAACATCCCCACTTTGACGCCCCTGCACGCCATCGTTGCTAGTAGCAAACCCGGTAATAAAGTAAAGAAAATACTTGAATTGAGGTCAACACTATGTTTACCAGTTGTGGTTTGAGGGCTGATAAATATTACATTTTATGAAAGTAACTGTTTATGCTGTTCTATTGTATACAGCTGGCTCATGAAACCTGTTCAAAAATGATTTTCCAAATTTGAAAGTTCCTCAAAAAACTAATGCATTGAATTACATTTTAGGAAATGCAAATCGTTTTGGGGGGTAAGTAACAATTAAAAAGTAACAATGATCACCACATTATCAATAATTTCAAATTTCAAAAGAGGCAAATACATGTTACATAACTCTGTAACAAATCTCTTAGCATATACTTACACACAACTGCTGTAGCACTTGTAAAAGTTGAAGTCAGATTTTCAGAAGTGCATTCTCCAGCTCTTGTAAAGAAAAGGTCAAATCATTGTTATTATTGTGTGATACATTTTTTTTCTTGAAAATATTAAATTAGAGTGAATGAAATGATTACGCTTTGTTTTGCCAAACATTGTAGTATGTGTCACTTTTGGGGCCAGGTGAGAATACAACCCAGGCGCTGGTGGCATTTTAAGGCCCTCAGTGAAATGGTCATTGTCTGACGTTCCAAGAGTAAAAATCAATTTTCCAGATAGCTATGGACACATACAGCAACATAGAGACAAAGTATGTTTTCAGGGTCAGGGTTCTTTATAAGCCATGGAAAGCAGATACAACTTGGATGAAACATACCAGGCTGCGATCCTCCAAAGGAGCTGTGAGCTCCTCACAGGTGGGATCTGACGCAGCAGTCAGAGAGCAGAGAGCCAGCAGACCTAAACACAAGTGAGCCAACATGATGACACGTGAACACTAGCTGAGAGCAGGAAGACTGTGCATGGATGCAAGAAAGATGACCTTTTATACAGAAAGAGAACGAGACAAACAAAAAGGTAAACAAAGACATAGGACCTTGTCCTGGTTTTTAATATCAGACCGGTTTAAAGGAATTGTGTTTTTTTTGTGTCATGGTGCTGTATCTGCGGTGGTTGGACTGCAGAGACAGGATGGAGTACAACGTCCAGGTAAATATTTTATTTATGGCAATATACAGTGTAAGTACAACAGGGAAGTGCACAAAAGCATAAGCAAGCTTTGGGACGGCGTGGCGAAGTTGGTAGAGTGGCCGTGCCAGCAATCGGAAGGTTGCTGGTTTCTGTGGTTCAATCCCCACCTTCTACCATCCTAGTCACGTCCGCTGTGTCCTTGGGCAAGACACTTCACCCTTGCTCCTGATGGCTGCTGGTTAGCGCCTTGCATGGCAGCTCCCGCCATCAGTGTGTGAATGTGTGTGTGAATGGGTGAATGTGGAAATACTGTCAAAGCGCTTTGAGTACCTTGAAGGTAGAAAAGCACTATACAAGTATAACCCATTTATTATATTTATTATTATGCTCGCGTTAAGAGCAGAGAGCCAGCAGACCTAAACACAAGTGAGCCAACATGATGACAAGTGAACACTGGCTGAGAGCAGGACTGTGCATGGGTGCAATAAAGAGGACCTGTTGTACAGAAAAAATAAGGTAAACAAAGACTTAGGACCTTGTCCTTGTGTGTAATGTCTGGTCAGTTTAAAGGAATGATGTTTGTTTTGTATTTAGGCCATAATCAGAATACTGTCACAAACACACTGCGGTGGTTGTGAATCTTAGGATACATGGACAGGAGGACAACGTGCAGGTAAAAGTCTTTTAATTATGGCAATATTAGTACAACAGGGAAGTGCACAAAAGCAAACGCAAGCTTCACATCCAAAGTGAAGCAAACATGAAACAACATGAAGCCAACATGCAACACAGATAGTTAGTAACAATCTAACCAAGGACCGTATTTTCCAGACCATAGGGCGCACAGGATTATAAGGCGCACTGCCGATGAATTGTCTATTTTCAATCGTTTTTCATATATAAGGCGCATTAAAGGAGTCATATTATTATTATTTTTTTCTAAATGGAAAAGACTTCCTTGTGGTCTACATAACATGTAATGGTGGTTCTTTGGTCAAAATTTTGCATAGATTATGTTTTACAGATCATCTCCAAGTCGCTTTCTGACAGTTGCTTCAGGATGCGCTGTTTTGTGGGCGGTCTTATTTACGTGGCTCACCTTTGGCAGCGTCTACTCCCCGTCATCTTTGTTGTAGCGGTGTAGCGTGCAAGGACGGGAGTGGAAGAAGTGTCAAAAGATAGAGCTAACTGTTTTAATGACATTCATCCATCCATCCATTTTCTACCGCTTGTCCCTATCGGGGTCACGGGGGGTGCTGGAGCCTATTTCAGCTGCATTTGGGCAGAAGGCGGGGTACACCCTGGACAAGTCGCCACCTCATCGCAGGGCCAACACAGATAGACAAGATTCACACTCACATTCACACAATCGGGGCCAATTTAGTGTTGCCAATCAACCTATCCCCAGGTGCATGTCTTTGGCGGTGGGAGGAAGCCGGAGTACCCGGAGGGAACCCACGCAGTCACAGGAGAACATGCAAACTCCACACAGAAAGACCCCGTTCAGACTTTACTTAAATCAATAACAAAGCAGTATCTCCTCATCCGCCGGAAATGTGTCCCATGAAAAACGGTCCGACCGGAACTCTCTAACAACTAATGTGATTAATGTAAACTCACTACATCGGTATGTTTTAGTGCTTTAATGGCAGATATAAGTAAGAACTTTACACTACTTTATATTACAAATGGCAACAGCAGAGTATGAATGTCCCACAACAACAAGATAGAGAAAAATAAGAAGCTTATCAACTACGGCTTCGGCGCAGACTACAAAGGCGGACGCGGGCAATTTTTCAGGACTTATGCAGATCACAAATACAGATCAGCAGGTACCAGAAAGTAAGAAAATTTACTTTTGCATAATATTGCGAAACAAAACGCCAGATAATACGTCTTACCTTATACAGACACCATAATAATACTTGTATGTTGAAGCACAGTACAATCCATGAAGGGGTGTGGCTTCATAGCTTACCAAAGTCGTACTGAAACATTTTGATACATTTTTGAGCGCCGTGTGTAATGTTCTATATTTTCAATGAAACATATAAAATGTTGGTGTTGTTTACTTGAGTCAAATTTCAGTCTACAACTATCTCTTTTGTGAGATTGCCATTATCCATCTCAGTGGCCTAGTGGTTAGAGTGTCCGCCCTGAGATCGGTAGGTTGGAGTTCAAATCCCAGCCGAGTCATACCAAAGACAATAAAAATGGGACCCGTAACCTCCCTGCTTGGCACTCAGCAACAAAGGGTTGGAGTTGGGGGTTAAATCACCAAAATGATTCCCGGGCGCGGCGCCGCTGCTGCCCACTGCTCCCCAAGGGGATGGGTCAAATGCAGAGGACAAATTTCACCACATCTAGTGTGTGTGTGACAATCATTGGTACTTTAATCTTTAATCTTAATATTGCAGTCTACACATATCTCTTTCTATGTTTGACTGGCATCTACTGGTCACACTTATCATTACACCATGTACCAAATAAAATAGCTTCAAGGTCTGTAAGCAAAACCAGAATTATTCCTTACATTATGCGCACCGGGTTATAAGGCGCACTGTCGAGTTTTGAGAAAAAAATAATATTTTAAGTGCACTTAATAGTCCGGAAAATATGGTATATATTTCTAATTTCTAATCAAAATATTTTAAAAAATTTAATACAAGTCACAAATAGCAATTTTTGAGTGAGACTTGTTTTTTGGCAAAATACTACTTTTGAGCATCTCAAGTTTGTTATGAGACATAAAACTTCACAATACTGGTAAGTATCGCTAATCGTACGTTTGAATTGCTGACATCAAGATCCCGTTTAGGTTTTTAAAGCTTACATTTAGTGTTTTATTCCAAGAAATCTTACCAAGACAATTTTAACTTGTTCCAATGGCAGATTTTGTTGCTCATTACAAGAACAATAACTTGTACCTTCCAGAAGTTCCACCTAGCTGGCAGGAATTAAAAATAGTTCCTGAAAAACTAAATCTACCCAGGTAGTTTGTGGTGGAAACACAGGGGGAACTGTGATTACCCGGGTAAAGGGAAAGTTCCTGTGGTGGAAATGGGCCTATTAGGAATCATCAAGCACTGACTGCAGCTGGGCTGCCAAGTTTCAGAAAATGACAAGAGTGAGACTTGAGCGTCACGATGCGATCGAAAAGACTTTGGCCTTTTTCAACATTGATTTATACCTCAAGACTGATGTCCTCACCTCCTCATGCTCCTTGCACTGAGGTCACTGTTTGATTGAATACTGTTTTACAATGGTTCTCAAAGTAGATTCCACAGACTCTGAGGGTTCCTTTAGAGCGGTCTAAATTGACCCTTACAAGCTCTGTAACTCTAACAGTGTTAATGTTTCTTAATTTTGAGAAACATTGATTTAGGGGGGGTCTAAATTGATATTTACAAGTCTGCAACTCTCTCTCTCTCTCTCACACACACACACACACACACACACACACACACACACACACACACACACACACACACACACACACACACACACACACACACACACACACACACACACACACACACACACACACACACACACACACACACACACACACACACACACACACACACACGTTACCTTCTTGAGACCTGAGAAAAATGCCTACCTCTTAATGACCACCCTTTCTAGATATATAAAGATTTGTATTTACAACATGAATAATATATACATATTATGCAGATGTTAAAAAGCTTGTTTTGAAAAATGAGTTGGAATTTCACAAGAAAAAGGTCACAATTTCACGAGAAAAACTTAGAATTTTGGCAGTTTTATAAGAAAAGTCGTAATTTTACTCAACGCAAGTTAAAATTTTACAAGAAAAGCTTAACATTTTTTCAATATTATGATAAAAGTAGGAATTGTACTTAATAACAGTCGCAATTTTACAAGAAAAGATAACATTTTGGCAATTTTATGAAAAGAGTCGTAATTTTACTCAACAAAAGTCACAATTTTATAAGAAAACTTTAAAATGTTGGCAATATTACAACAATCGGAATTTTACTTGGCAAAATTGTGACAAAAGTCATTACTTTACTCAAAATATGACACTATTTTACAAGAACAAAAAAAAAATGGCAATATTGTGATACAAGTCAGAATTGTATATGACAAATGTCACCATTGTGCATTAAAAAGTAATAATTTTGCATAAAAAAGTAATCATTTTAGGAGAAAATATTGCAATATTACAGAAACAGAAATAATATGGGAAATGGTTGCCAATTTTATAAGAAAAAAGTCGACACATTGTGATAAAAAGATTGCTTTTAGTTACATTTTTTGCTGTTTAATATTTTGTGTGTAATTGGTTTTTAATCTTCGTTATTTACTTCAAGTTATTACAGTATGTTTTTATATACACATATATTTTTTTTAATTCATTTTGGCCAAAGGGGGTGCATTTCAATTTCTTACACACACTTGTTATTTCAATTATTTCAAACGTTGACCAGAGGGGGAGCACTTCAAATTTTTACACACACTTGTTATTTCATATGTTGACCAGAGGGGAGCACTTTTAAAACCGACACACAGTCAATTTGAAAAATACCTCCTTTTTGGGACCACCCTCATTTTGATAGATTTCACCACCAGAGGTGCAAATGAGATCTCTATTTTTTGTTTTTTGTAATGTGCTTAAGGCCGATGACAAAGCAGTCACGGACCACAGATAGCTGCACTTTGGGCAACACAGCTGTAGAAGCTAACTGTTAATGGCCACTATAGTCTTAGTATCGTAGTGTATTTGTTCATCCTATGGTCACATATGCGATTTGCAACTGTCAATGTTTACTTTTGTATGCACATTAAATAAACAAAAAATCCTGACTTTGGGGCAATGTTCACAGACTCTAGTATTTGTCTCTCTATTAGATGCAATGGTTTTCCATATTGGGACCATGATTTCGGTCCTAAGTTGTTCACTGGTCCTCATATAACGTTAGAGCCGCTTTTTCAAGTGTGAACTGGCCAAGAGAAGAGAAAAATACATGTTACACAACGCTGCAACAAATACAGGACAATGATAGACTTACAGCAGCCATAAAACAGTACACATTTATGAGGAAACTCAAGAAGAAATAGTGAATCAACAGTGAACAAAACTGTTACATTCTTCAACCAAGCATGACAATGAGTGAGTTTTAAATGTCGGTGCTGTTGTGTAAAAGGTAGAGACTCCAAGAACGCCCGCCTTCTTTTTATTCTTCTTCTTTCCTTGAATGGCAGTTGGCAAGCAGCCTTGTGTTGTGCATTACTGTCACTCTCTGAAATAGAGTGTGAGTCGATATGATACCCTACTCCAAATGATCTTACTCAAGCCATTTTAGCCTGGTTGACCACCACTGGTTTTTATTGTCGGGAAGAAGTCACACGAGCCATATCCTGCCACTAACCCCTTCTATCTCGATCCAGCCACAAATCAGAGTATGCCTTACTGCTAAAAGATTCATGTTGATACGCTTACGGATCGTAGCAATGACAGCGTCCTCTCTGCAACGAAGGGCAGGCCAAAACTTGGCCAAAACCTGCCTTGTGTTGCTTCCGTGGTTGGTTAGATTTAGGCTCATGGCACGGATAAGATTGGTTAGCTCGGTCAGTCATGGCTAGCCGCGAGGACCATAGTTTATTATCATGAAACAAAGAGAGAGTATTGAATGGGGAAATATAAGCATGAGGAATGTCAAGTGTGGTGTGTGGCGTTAGAAAGGGTTAAATTGCGTGACTGTAACGCTCAAAGTGTGAGGCTTGGCAGCAGTGTTAATTTTGACGGATGTTTTTAGTTATAGTATTTTGACCATATGTATTTTAGTTTTGGTCATATTTCAGTCATTTAAATTAATGTAGTTTCAGTCCAGTTTTAGTCGACTAAAATTACAGTAACTTTCATCAACAAAAATATAAAGTATAGCGGACAACGCATCTTTGAAGTTGGCTTGAAAGCTCTTTTATTCATTATTATTGCTGAGCATCTCATAAACTAAATTCACAACAAGACCTGCACTCCATGCACAAAGTGACAGATAGTTAAACACTGGTCCTTGATGACATAGACAAAGACAAAGTAATTTAGAAGGCTGTTTACTGTTGGTCTTTGTCACAAAGTTTACACGACAGAAGACTCGTTATATTGTGAAACTGGAAGACATACAAAAGACTTGTTCTTATATGTACAAAATGCGTGATCAATGTTCACATTCAAATCAAAATACATAGCAAAATTACCAGTTATGTTGCATACAGACTGGAATGTTAACCATTAGCATTAGCTTATATATTGTAACAAGTATACACCATTAACAAACTTGCACAAACGTAATATATTGGTGTGGAGGGGGGCGTGGCCTGCATGTCTGCCGCGGAACGGGGTGTGTCAGGACCGGCCTCGAAGACAGCGACAGGTGCGCAGATGGCCCAGGTGGGCCTTGTTATCTAATCACCTGTAGCCTTTATTAGCAGTAGCCGTGATGAGACGAGTAGTTGGAGTTGGAGGTGCTGCTGAGAGACACAGTGGAAAAGACACTTTGCTGAAAAGTAAAAGACTGCACGATTGGAGGAAAAATAAAACAGTGTTATACCCAGAATTCCGGGCTCTCCTGGCAGTGTGTGGTGGTCTGAAGAACCCACTAGAGGGCAACCTCTACAATTGGATACACTTACAAACAAAGCTTCTTCAAGGCTCAACAACGATGATGCAAAGATTCAGAGGGAAATGTTTGTAGCACATTAGCTGTGTCCCAATTCAGGGTCTGCATCCTTCTAAGGGGCCGCTTATGTCACAATGCTGCGGGAAGGCTGTCCCAATTTTGTCAAATTCGAAAGCTCCTCCTTTTCCCTGTATTCGGAGGATGCACCGCGACTATCCTTCGTGGTCTCCCATATCCCAAGATGCTTTGCGCGCCTTTGTTAAACCCGGATCTTTTTGACGATGGCGGCAAATACAAGCAGCGGCACTGGCAGCGGCAGCGAATACACTTTCAAATGTAAGTACCCTCCGCAGGCTAGACTGTCCCATTTAACAACGGGTGACGCATCCTTCGGAGGTGCCTGCGAAGGTCCAGCCTTCTGAGGCTGCGTAGGCCGGGTCCTCCGAAGGATGCAGACCCTGAATTGGGACACAGCCATTGTCTCACACAAAAATGGAAAAAACAAGATGGCTGCTCTGACCTTCGACCTTTATCAGGTGACATTGACAGCGAATAGAAAATGGGGGCGTTTCTAACTGAAATTATTTCCCTTAACCCTGTAACACCCCTTGTTGTAAAATTATGTTACCTTTAACCAGCCTAAAAACAATGTTATATATTTTTTTTTACCACATTTACATAGTCATTGGGTCTTATTGTTCAGTCTCACAATGCTATTGGATTGTACATTTGTTTATAAGTCACGCCTTCTGGCCATGAACTCACACAACATCTCAAGGTTTCCTTCGAACAACATCTATTTGTTTCATTGGACTGGATTCATCAGATTCAAGTAAGTAAAATGTCTTTTATATTTTTTTTGGTTGTTATTACAATGTCTAGAGCATGTATATATGTAGTTATTGTGGAACAGATGCATCAAATGTCATTTAGAGCTTGTTATATAATTTTTGCAATTATACAACACTGGGTGAATGTGGTAGTCAAAATGCTGGCTTGTTGCAGTGGGCTCAAACAGGTTGTATTCCCTCCACTACATCACTGCCTGAAGTATTTTCTCTATACATGGATAGTATACATTCTACCCTTTTGTTGTGTTCTGGTGACTGATTTAAAAGTTTTATCTCTAAAAAATGTAGTTAATTGATCAGCCTGACCTAAAATTCCATGACTTTGTCCACAAAAGGATATCAACAAGACAATTCAGTTCTGGGGAAAGGAATATTCCTGAATGTGTGGATGTAATGGTGGTATGCATGTTTTCCTTTTAGTATGATAATTAGAGCCATTAACCATTTACATTTACATTGATGGAATTTGGACACTTTTGTCCAAAGCAACTTACCAGGCAGACACTAAGTCTACCCTGAGCACTTGGTCCACCACCTGTTGCTGATGTGATGCCACGCAACAGATTCCAATCCCTGTTGACGTCATTACATTTTGTAAACAACATGACAGTATCTGAGACAGAAAAGAAAGACAAACTATGGAAACTCAGACTCTGGCTTGATTCATTCAGAGAGAAATGCCTGCAGGTGGTACCAGAAGAGCACAACTCTGTGGATGAGATGATGATGCTGCAGACACTGCAATACAAGATACACCAACACACAATGCAGAAAGTGTGATGTTCGCCTTTGTTTTACAGATGACAGGGACTGTTTTTAGGACTTTCACCACCAATGAAAGTCTTCATGACCAATGTCATGAAAAGAAAAAAAGCGTTTTTTAAGTATTTTATCTTGTTTCCTATTTTTTATATTTGTAATAGATGACTTCATAAAAATATAACTGTGATTATTATTAATGGTATATACCGTTATGGGGATAAGTAAGCAATCAACCCTGCAAATGAACCCTTAGTTGTTCAGACAACGTGAGTACAAATACAGAAATTCTGCTCCCATCAAAGCCCAATGTTGCAATATTACAACATTTCCCTAAAAACATACATAAACATTTTTTTTTAACTCTTCAATTTCTGCATCAAATGCTTCCTACAACAACATCTGAAAGGTCAAATATTTTTTATTTTTTAGGTTTTTCTATATTTGGGTCTTACAGGGTTAAACCACCACCGAGGGGCACTGTGTAACTTTACAATTCAATAAGTACATTTCATATGAAACCTTATTGTGTGTTATTGTTTTAGCTGAAATTTAGCATTTTTCTCAAATGTTGAATAATACATGACTAAAATGGTCACATGAAGAAACAAACTAGTTTTGTTCTAGATTGGCGGGCAAGCTCACCTATGTGTACAACAAAGTTAGTGGTAGAGTAAGCAGTCTTGCTCCTTCTCTACCGTCCTAAATAGTAACACTAATTCAGTACAGTATGAGTCATTTGGAAATATTAGTTAAGGCCTACTTACTGTTGCATAGATGTCCTGATTGTTAGCCTGCAGAAGACGCTTCAAGTTGGTTGTCATTTTACCAGAGAAAATGAAGCCACAGGGTTTACAACGGGTCTTGTTGTCTACCTTGCTAAGATAAAATGTGTCCATATGTCTTTCCTATCTTTCTGGGCTAGAAGACATATTGTAATGATATGTGTAACAAAGCAGAATAAGGATATAGTAACGGTATGAAAATTTCATATCGCGGTTATTGTGACCAAAATGATCACAATTATCATTATTTTTCTGGAATGTGCTCAAAAAGCTTTTTAAACATAACTACAATAAATACTGTTTTAAAAAAACACTATTTTGCATTTCTTGTGTTTGTTATGTTTCTCTAAAGGGTTTTTAGTCTTAGTGTTTTAATAGCAAATCTTTCATTGTTTTACTGAGAATATTTGTTCGTACAGTAGCACTAAGATTTATTTAAATGAAAAGTGCGTAACAAATAAAATATATTCTAATTATGTATCAATTCTGGAGGGCGTTGTTACTGTCCTACTCTGTTCAGCGGTACTTGAACACACCATAAAAACACCTCGTCTCTTTCAATCATCATACATCCGTGCTAATCGAGCACAGCTTGTAGGTTCAATGTGCACAATTGAATAGCTTAGTTGTTCAGACAGTAATGTGTTTATAGAAGTTTAGATTGGGGTATGTTGTTTTTATTTGTTTATATTTAAGCTAGCGAGCTGGCACCAGTAAAAACAATGTAAAAGGGTGATACCAACAGGAGTGTTGTCGGCGTCATCATTATTACCGTTTATCGTTAGACTATGTTGTCCCTACAACATAGCAGAGGTGGGACCAAGTCATTGTTTTGCAAGTCACAAGTAAGTCTCAAGTCTTTGCCCTCAAGTCTCGAGTCAAGTCCCGAGTCAAGACAGGCAAGTCCCGAGTCAAGTCCAAAGTGAAGACTGGAAAGTCTCAAGTCAAGTCCCAAGTCCTGCATTTTGAGTTTCGAGTCCTTTCAAGTCCTTTTAACCACAGACTAATATATTTACACAGATTGTGTATGCTTTTAAAACGCTGTATTTATTTATTAAAACAAGTGCATTTGAAATTGCAGGGAAAAAAATGCTGACATCACACTTCATAATAGCACTATTAACCAGTCATTTTAAACATTTAACTCATTCCTTTACAGAATCTTTACAGAAAAAACCAAGTGCATCTGTACTTATTTGCACAAAAGTGTTAACATTGTATTTCCATGGCATATTGCATTGTAACTAGTTCCACAGCAGTTTCTATCCTGTTCTTACCTTATCTCATTGATCTCATCTCATCCTGCATGTGTGTTTATGTGTGCGTACACATGAAAAACATAACAAATACATGAACATAACAATGAACAGAGTTGTACTTTTTAGATGTCAGAGCCCTATGTATGTAATATGTACACATATTCTTAATATAATATACATTTTAACTGACCTTTATTTGACTGCTTGTCTTTTTGTAGGTGGCTAAAATACGCGGTGCTGCTGACCGCCGTCTAACATTACGTTACTGTGTGTGATACATTGACTAACGTAACGTTAAGTGTAGGTACCTCATGCAACACTGCTTAAAAAATATCACTTGACAAAAAGTATGAATAAGGTAGCGAACTGCAGTGTACGCAACAGATTGCCGTGTTTGCAATGACGTTATAACCATAGACATCTTATAAGTAGACGCAGCATTGGCTACTGTGACGCGAGCAATTTTGGCCGCCATCTTGAAGTGGTGATGAGGAGCCGGCGAGCAGCCTAAACTGACAGTTGACAGGTAGAAAACAAAGATGCCGGGCTGGTGTTCAGCATTTTCCTGCTCAAATGAGCGGACTGTTGAAAATAGGAATCGGGGGATTACTTTTCACAAGTAAGATTTAACATTAACGTACTATTGGTTGTATTTTGTGAAAATAATATTGGCACAGAGTTGTGAAGGAGCAAAATCACAAATAAATCTTTTGGGGGAGGATGACGCCCCTACAGGGGTTTGGTTTACAAACTTTCAGCCCCACCTAAAACAAAATTCAAAAGCCGCCACTGATTATGATGCATTCTCATTTTAGGCAAAATATAAGACAGTACTTTCTTAACAGTATAATTGTAACCAGGAATAAGTCTTCAAGTAACAATATTCAAATACTAACATTGTTGGGTAAGACAAAATTTAGTTTTATTCTGAATCCAGTGAAACAGATTGGTGGTTTTAGCTGATATAAAGCCTTTCAGGTGTTTATATATGTTTATGTTTAAGTATTTGGCAGACGCTTTTATCCAAAGCGACATACATAAAAAAATACATATAAAACAATCACTGTAAACATTATCATTTAAGCGAAGAATCTGATACAAAATATCAATACAAAGTGTCAAGACAGAATAAACTCTCTGCTGCTGCAGCAACAGAGATAGTCTATAGGTCCCTAAGATATATAGATATCTAATGTATTCATACATTGTTTATGTAGGATATACGCATGTATACATAACCTAATCATATTGTTTCTTGAACTTAAACATGTGGAGGGAAGTGAGTCAGCGTGTCTGCAGGAGCAAAGGTCAACGCCTCCGGCAGTGGTGTCGAGGGCGGGGCACCATCAGCTGGGGGCGGGGCATGTGCGGGAAGGAGAAACACAGCTGACAGGTGTTGGATGACACAGGTGGTACGTGTTAGTCTAATCATCTGTTGTCTTTAACAGTGAGCGACCGGCGGAGGGGAGCGAGAGGAGACTGGAGCAAAGTGACACGCAAAGAAGTGTATGAGAAAAAGCTGCATGACTGAAATAAAAGCTCTGGTAAAACGACACGCCTGGCTCTGTGACGTGGTATCCGTGGAACGGGTAGGATCGACTTCCACATTTGGCGCCCAACAAAAAGACAAAAACTGTAATGTCGTCACCGAGCCCTATAGAGGCGCTTGGACATCTCCTGGCGGAGGTGTCGACCACAAACCACCGGCAGATGGCAGCGATGCAAGACCAAATGGCGCAGCAGTCAACCGCAAACCACCGGCAGATGGAAGCCATGCAAGACCAAATAGCTCAGCAAAACCAGATTCTGCGTGCGATGACAGAAAGGTCCGCAGCGGGGACACCCGCAGCAACAAAGCCGACGTTAACGACGGTAGGTATGCACAGAATGGCTGAGATGGAAGATGCACAAACTTTTTTGGACATTTTCGAAGCGACTGCAAAGTCATGTGCATGGCCGGAGGAGGAGTGGGCGGTGCGGTTGTTACCGCTACTAGCAGGAGAAGCACAGCGAGCGGCGCTCAGCCTGCCACCAGTGTCCCGAGTGAGCTACCGGGACGTGAGGAGGGCGATACTGGACAGGACGGGAGGATCCAATGAGGACCACAGACGCCGGTTCCGGGCCATGCGACTCGGCCAGGAGGAGCGGCCGTTCGCCCTGGGCCAGCAGCTGAGAGACGCCGCGATGAGATGGCTGCAACCCGGACAAGTCGAGGAGGTGATTGAGCGGATCATCCTCGAGCAATTCCTGGACGCAATCCCGGCGCGGACGTCAGCTTGGATCCGCTACCACCGGCCCCAGTACGTAGCAGCGGCAGTGGCCTTGGCGGAGGACCACCTGGCCGTCCACCGGGAAAAAGGGAAAGAGGAGAAGACCACAGGAGGAGCGGAGCGGCCATCTTCGGCGCCGCGCAGGATGCGTGCACTGCCGGCGGAGGGAGCCCATACGGGGCCACAGCAACGACACAACAATATTCTGCTTTCTCCTCCGCAGGGCCAGGTTACTGTGGACACTGTGTTTCCCCCACAAAGGGCGCCTCAAATGCTTGGGCAGGTGTGCTGGAGGTGTGGACAGCACACACCTGCAGCAGGAGTGTCCAATGATGGATGTGGGGGGATCGATCCGGGCTGGCGACCCTCCGGCACCCTCCCCCCCGTCCAGGAGAGACATACTATGTACCGGTAAGGATACAAGGGAGTATACGTCGGGCGATGGTGGACTCGGGCTGCGAACAGTCCATGATTCACCAAAACCTGATTCGACCCGGGGCATTGGAAAAGGTCACCCGGGTGCGGGTTAGATGTGTGCATGGGGACATTCACGAGTATCCCGTGGTGCCGGTGGACATTTTTTTCGAAGGGGAAAAGCATAATGTAAAGGTGGTTGTAAGTTTGCGCCTAATACACCCCGTAATCTTGGGAACTAATTGGCCAGGGTTTAACAGGTTAATAAAGCAGTGTGTGGGGGTGTGTTCACGACTGGTAGGGAAAAGGGATGACCGCGCTGTTCTTAGCGGCGACGCAAGGTTATCCGACGCTGCCGGGGGGGGGGAGGGGGAAGGAGAGTCGGAGGGAACTTCGCAAGAGGTTTCCCCGGTTCCCCAATGGCGCCCCATGGAAGATTTTCCACTCGAGCAGTCTCGAGATGACAATTTGCGCGCGACCTGGGACCAAGTGATTTCAATTGATGGGCAGTGGGTTCGCCCGGGGATAGCGTGGGATTTCCCACACTTTGCATTAAGTAGGGACAGACTATACAGAGTGAGTCGTGACACTCAGACAGGGGAGAAGTCACCCAATTGTTGGTACCAAAAAGCCGTCGGGAAATGATTTTCCCGGCGGCACATTTCAACCCAATGGCCGGTCACATGGGATATGGTAAAACACTCAATCGGGTAATGGGCCGTTTCTATTGGCCGGGCATCCGGGCAGACGTGCGCCGCTGGTGCGCGGCTTGCCCGGACGGTCAACTAGTCAACCCAGCGGCCACCCCTAGGGCACCTTTGCGGCCATTACCACTCATAGAGGTCCCATTTGAGCGTATTGGGATGGACCTCGTCGGCCCATTTCACCCGAGCACCCAGGGATATCGCTTTGCGCTAGTCCTGGTGGATTACGCAACGCGCTATCCCGAAGCAGTACCGCTGCGCTCCATCTCTGCAAATAGTGTCGCGCAGGCGCTGTTTCAAGTTATCTCCCGAGTCGGAATCCCGAAAGAGATTCTGACTGACCAGGGCACGTCCTTTATGTCACGCACATTAAAGGAGCTGTACGGGTTATTGGGGATCAAATCTATTCGGACCAGCGTATACCACCCACAGACTGACGGGCTGCTGGAGCGGCTGAATAGAACCTTGAAATCCATGATCCGGAAGTTCGTACACGAGGACAAACCAAATTTGCATAAATGGTTGGATCCCCTGTTATTTGCAGTGCGGGAGGTTCCTCAGGCCTCCACAGGGTTTTCCCCGTTTGAACTGTTGTTTGGCAGGAAGCCGCGCGGTGTGCTTGACCTCGTTAAAGAAAGCTGGGAGGAAGGTCAAAGCCTCAGTAAAAACGAAACTCAATACGTCATGGACTTGAGAGCAAAACTCCACACATTGGGGCACTTGTCACGTGAGAATTTGCTCCAAGCCCAAGAACGTCAACAGCGCCTGTATAACAAGGGGACGCAACTCAGACAATTTTCACCGGGAGAGAAAGTACTTGTATTACTCCCAACATCCAGCTCTAAATTACTCGCCAAGTGGCAAGGACCCTTCGTGGTCACACGACGAGTAGGTGACGTGGATTATGAGGTCAGGCGGTCTGACCGGGGCGGGGCAACCCAAATATACCACCTCAACCTACTAAAAGGGTGGAGGGAAGCGGAGCCGGTCTCCATGGTGACGGCGATAGCGGAGGGCGAGGAGCTGGGGCCGGAGGTTCCTCCCCTCCCCCCGACCCTTCCCTCTCCGCTGTGATAATCATCTGACGCCGTCACAGAAAGCAGATGTGGCCAATTTACAGCAACATTTTGCTGACGTGTTCTCCCCCCTGCCAGGCCGCACGAACCTCACCCAGCATCACATAGAGACCAGCCCAGGCGTGACGGTGAGGTCTCGGCCCTATAGGCTACCCGAACACAAGCGCAAAGTAGTTCGGGAGGAATTAACAGCCATGCTGGAATTGGGGGTAATAGAAGAGTCACACAGTGCATGGTGCAGCCCCATAGTTCTGGTAGGGAAGAAAGATGGGTCTGTGCGATTCTTTGTGGACTACCGCAAGGTAAATGATGTGTCACGTTTTGACGCCTACCCGATGCCCCGGGTCGACAAGCTCCTGGACTGGTTGGGCACTGCTCGTTTTTTCACGACACTGGATTTAACTAAGGGCTACTGGCAGATTCCCTTGTCTCCAGAGTCTAAGGAAAAAACGGCATTCTCCACTCCGGAAGGATTATACCAATTCGTGACCCTTCCGTTCGGCTTGTTCGGTGCGCCCGCCACATTTCAGAGACTCATGGACCGGGTGCTGAGTCCCCACGCGGCATATGCTGCCGCCTATCTGGATGATGTAATCATCCAGGGTAACAACTGGCATGTGCAGAGGGTGGGGGGCGGTACTCGAGTCCCTGAGGCGGGCGGGGCTCACCGCCAACCCGGCGAAGTGCGCGGTTGGCCGGAGGGAGGTACAGTATCTGGGGTACCACTTGGGGGAAGGTCAGGTGCGGCCTCAGATAGACAAAACCGCTGCAGTTGCGGCCTGCCCGACCCCGAAGACGAAAAAGGAGGTGAGGCAGTTTTTAGGGCTGGTGGGCTACTACCGGAGGTTCGTCACCCGGTTCGCGGACCTGACCAGCCCACTAACTGACCTCACCCGAAAGGGTGCTCCAGATCTGGTCCAGTGGACGGAGCAGTGCCAGCAGGCATTCGAGAAGGTGAGGAAAGCACTTTGCGAGGAGCCGGTACTGCATATGCCTGATTTTTCTATCCCTTATTGTTTGCAGGCGGACGAGTCGGGCAGAGGGCTGGGAGCTGTTTTATCCCAGCAGAAGGGGGGCACCGACCACCCGGTCCTATACATCAGCAGGAAGCTGTCAGGGAGACTAGATACAGCACGGTCGAAAGGGAATGCCTCGCCATCCGGTGGGCGGTCGGGGCCCTCCGATACTACCTGCTGGGACGCCCGTTCAGCCTCTGCTCGGACCACAAACCCCTCCGGTGGCTCCATTGCATGAAAGATGCCAACGCGCGGATCACCCGTTGGTATCTCGCTTTACAACCCTACAATTTCAGAGTGATCCATAGGTCGGGGGCGCAGATGGCCGTGGCGGACTTCCTCTCTCGCTCTCATGCGGGGGGGGGAGTGGGCGCGGCCGGACGATGTCCCGGCCTAAGTCTGGCGGTGGAGGTATGTGGAGGGAAGTGAGTCAGCGTGTCTGCAGGAGCAAAGGTCAACGCCTCCGGCAGTGGGGTCGAGGGCGGGGCACCATCAGCTGGGGGCGGGGCATGTGCGGGAAGGAGAAACACAGCTGACAGGTGATTGGATGACACAGGTGGTACGTGTTAGTCTAATCATTGTCTTTAACAGTGAGCGACCGGCGGAGGGAGCGAGAGGAGACTGGAGCAAAGTGACACGCAAAGAAGTGTATGATAAAAAGCTGCATGACTGAAATAAAAGCTCTGGTAAAACGACACGCCTGGCTCTGTGACGTGGTGTCCGTGGAACGGGTAGGATCGACTTCCACAACATAGTTGATCGTTTTTTTTCCCCTTCTCTGGGATTGTATTCCCAGTTTTGATCTCGGACGTCTGGTCACTTATAGCAAATAAGAATATTATATTACTGTTAAGCAAACTATGAGTAATAAAACATGTATCCTTTATCATAGCTACACATATGACAAAAAAGCGCGTGAAATTGGTGCGCTTATGTGTCTTACGTCAGCAACCAAAAAGAGGTTTTGTAACCTGTAAAATGTTTTGTTAAGGTGTTATTATACCAAATAATATATTGCAAAAATCGAGAATTGATTATGAATCAAATCTTGTTAGCGCAGGCAGGATGAAGCAGCGCTTTTATTGTGTAGATAGGAACTGCGCAGTCGGTCTTTAGAGTTTTGACAGCAGGTACGGCGCGAGAGTCTGTTGAAATTAAAAAAAAGTTTCTCGCCTTCCTGTCGGTCATTTTTTATTAATAATGATCTCACAGCAGCCAGCGTCATCTCACAAGACCCTCGGGTGCCGTGGATGTCAATTAAGTGACAAAAGTGACGTCTTTGTGAAGATTGCTAATTGCTAATTTTTTGGTCTATTTTAATGACACACCCTCCGTGATCGACTGGTAGCTCCCGATCGACGTAATGGGCACCCCTGTTGTAAGAGCTAACAATGAGGAACTACTTTTCGTAACACAGCGCCTTGCTAACAGATACAGCCACACTACTCCTCTGGACACTAGTGAGAGGTAAGCTAGCTACGGATCTACTGCTGCTGAATCACCTCCAAGTTTGTAAAAGTTGATGCTAGATTATAAATCATTCCTCTCACTTGGATGAAAGATTGTGTCTATAAACCCAGAACATTGAAAGTCAAGTTAGACCCAAAAACATCGCTAGGAAGATGCAACAAGATGCTTGATTGCTCTCAGCATTTTTTACCTGAAGAGTGAGGATTTTGCTGAATTTATCTAAACATAGAGTACAGTTCTTGTGCTGGAATACACAACCATCCCATCAGTTGGCATCTTCGTGAGAGCGGACATTGCAAATCATGGTTTCATTATGTCCATTTTGCTTAACACTACTACACTCTGATGTTTCACTAGAGCTGGATCTTATTAGCACTTAGCGTCTAAAACCTGTAGCTCATCCTTCGTATATTCAGGCTCAAAAAGATAAGGTTCTGAAACATAAATTGTCCCAAAGTAGTCGTCGTTGGCTCAAATAAAATCTGCCATTATTAGTAGTAGTTGTTGACGGAATTAGAGATCTTTGCTATGCGTTCCGTGAAATCAAAGCGCCCAGGTAAGAATCAATCAATCAAAGTTTACTTATATAGCCCTAAATCACGAGTGTCTCAAAAGGGCCGCACAAGCCACAACGACATCCTTGGCTCAGATCCCACATCCGGGCAAGAAAAAACTCAACCCAATGGGATTGGAGGGGACCGCAGATGTGGAGACCCACCCCCTGGGCGACTGGTGCAATGGACGTCGAGTGAATCTAGCATAATATTGTGAGAGTCCAGTCCATAGTGGATCTAACATAATAGTGTTAGAGTCCAGTCCATAGTGGGGCCAGCAGGAAATCATCTTGAGTGGAGACAGGTCAGCAGCGCAGAGACGTCCCCAACTGATGCACAGATGAGTGGTCCAACCTGGGTCCTAACTTTTGAAGCGCTTCATCTGTGGTCACCGAATATGTCCCCCCCCCCCGCCGACCTCTCCATGAAGGAGAGGGGGGCAGAGCAGAAAAGAAACGGCAGATCA
>NC_084736.1:48749785-48754785 GCF_033978785.1 Entelurus aequoreus
CTCTATGTGATGTTGCAAATTCCAATGCCAACAAAGAAATTGCCTCAAAAAACGCTCCAACATGAGTAAAGTAAATGATAATAAATAAATGGGTTATACTTGTATAGCGCTTTTCTACCTTCAAGGTACTCAAAGCTCTTTGACAATATTTCCACATTCACCCATTCACACACTGATGGAGGGAGCTGCCATGCAAGGCGCTAACCAGCAGCCATCAGGAGCAAGGGTGAAGTGTCTTGCCCAAGGACACAACGGACGTGACTAGGATGGTAGAAGGTGGGGATTGAACCCCAGTAACCAGCAACCATCCGATTGCTGGCACGGCCACTTTACCAATTTCGCCACGAGTAAGGCTCCATTGTTCGCTAGCTAGATGCTATGACACACTATTGATTAGCAATAGTGATTTTACATGGCTATTCCAACACCTCCAAATTGTGTTAATGAAAACTATGACTAATTAAACAGCTCGTGTGTGATAAGTACACTACTTATAGTATTACTGCTTTCTGGGCGCAACAAAAGACTAGACCAAAAATTGTCAAACAAGGCCCCATTATGGACCCCGTGTGCTGCGTTGCCTCTGCTGTACAATAATGTAATATTGAAATAATATAATAATACTTTAATGTGCCTTGTAATCCAAACAAGTACCTCAGTTTGCAAGCTTAATTGGTTGTATGACTGAGATCTTAACTCAAACCACTTGTATCTAAAATCAACGTCTTCCATTGAAATACATTAAAGTCAATTTAACATGCACCATTTTAACACACAACATGCCTTTTTAAAAGAAAAACTAACTTTTAGATAAGAAATATTGTATAAAAACAAAACAATAGAATGTTCTGCTAATAAAATATCTCCTTCCAGCTAATTCACGCCGACAATATAATCATAATGGGGGACTTTAATATCCATATGAATACCCCATCGGACCCTCCATGCGTGGCGCTCCAGACTATAATTGATAGCTGTGGTCTTACACAAATAATAAATGAACCCACGCATCGCAACGGTAATACGATAGATCTAGTGTTTGTCAGGGGTGTCACCACCTCTAAAGTTACGATACTCCCGTACACTCAAGTAATGTCCGATCATTACCTTATAAAATTCGAAGTTCTGACTCATTGTCAACAAACTAATAATAATAATAATAACTACTATAGCAGCCGCAACATTAATGCTGCCACAACGACGACTCTTACTGACCAACTGCCTTCGGTAATGGCACCATTCCCAAATTATGTGGGCTCTATTGATAACCTCACTAACAACTTTAATGACGCCCTGCGCGACACCATTGATAGTGTAGCACCGCTAAAGCTAAAAAGGGCCCCTAAAAGGCGTACCCCATGGTTTACAGAAGAAACTAAAGCCCAGAAATTATCATGTAGAAAGCTGTAACGCAAGTGGCGTGCGACTAAACTTGAGGTTTTCCATCAAGCATGGTGTGATAGTTTAATAACTTATAAACGCATGCTTACCTCAGCTAAAGCTAAATATTACTCAAATCTCATCCACCTCAACAAAAATGATCCTAAATTTCTGTTTAGTACAGTAGCATCGCTAACCCAACAAGGGACTCCTCCCAGTAGCTCCACCCACTCGGCAGATGACTTTATGAATTTCTTTAATAAGAAAATTGAAGTCATTAGAAAGGAGATTAAAGACAATGCATCTCAGCTACAACTGGGTTCTATTAACACAGATACGACTGTATATACGACGGATACCGCCCTCCAAAATAGTTTCTCTCTCTTTGATGAAATAACATTGGAGGAATTGTCAAAATGTGTAAATGGGACAAAACTAACAACATGTTTACTTGACCCAATTCCTGGGAAACTTATCAAGGAGCTTTTTGTATTACTAGGTCCATCAGTGTTAAATATTATAAACTTATCACTTTCCTCTGGCACTGTTCCCCTAGCATTCAAAAAAGCGGTTATTCATCCTCTACTCAAAAGACCTAACCTCGATCCTGATCTCCTGGTAAACTACCGGCCGGTGTCCCACCTTCCGTTTATCTCGAAAATCCTCGAAAAAATTGTAGCACAGCAGCTAAATGAACTCTTAGCGTCTAACAATCTCTGTGAACCTTTTCAGTCCGGTTTCAGGGCAAATCACTCTACGGAGACAGCCCTCGCAAAAATGACTAATGATCTATTACTAACGATGGATTCTGATGCTTCATCTATGTTGCTGCTTCTTGATCTTAGCGCCGCTTTCGATTCTGTCGATCATAATATTTTATTAGAGCGTATCAAAACGCGTATTGGGATGACAGACTTAGCCTTGTCTTGGTTTAACTCTTATCTTACTGACAGGATGCAGTGTGTCTCCCAAAACAATGTGACCTCGGACTATGTTAAGGTAACGTGCGGAGTTCCCCAGGGTTCGGTTCTTGGCCCTGCACTCTTTAGTATTTACATGCTGCCGCTAGGTGACATCATACGCAAATACGGTGTTAGCTTTCACTGTTATGCTGATGACACTCAACTCTACATGCCCCTAAAGTTGACCAACACGCCGGATTGTAGTCAGCTGGAGGCGTGTCTTAATGAAATTAAACAATGGATGTCCGCTAACTTTTTGCAACTCAATCCTAAGAAAACGGAAATGCTGATTATCGGTCCTGCTCAACACCGACATCTATTTAATAATACCACCTTAACATTTGACAACCAAACAATTACACAAGGAGACTCGGTAAAGAATCTGGGTATTATCTTCGACCCAACTCTCTCGTTTGAGTCACACATTAAGAGTGTTACTAAAACGGCCTTCTTTCATCTCCGTAATATCGCTAAAATTTGTCCCATTTTGTCCACAAGCGATGCTGAGATCATTATCCATGCGTTCGTTACATCTCGTCTCGATTACTGTAACGTTTTATTTTCGGGCCTCCCTATGTCTAGCATTAAAAGATTACAGTTGGTACAAAATGCGGCTGCTAGACTTTTGACAAAAACAAGAAAGTTTGATCATATTACGCCTATACTGGCTCACTTGCACTGGCTTCCTGTGCACCTAAGATGCGACTTTAAGGTTTTACTACTTACGTATAAAATACTACACGGTCAAGCTCCTGCCTATCTTGACGATTGTATTGTACCATATGTCCCGGCAAGAAATCTGCGTTCAAAGAACTCCGGCTTATTAGTGATTCCCAGAGCCCAAAAAAAGTCTGCGGGCTATAGAGCGTTTTCTATTCGGGCTCCAATACTATGGAATGCCCTCCCGGTAAAAGTTAGAGATGCTACCTCAGTAGAAGCATTTAAGTCTCATCTTAAAACTCATTTGTATACTCTAGCCTTTAAATAGACTCCCTTTTTAGACCAGTTGATCTGCCGTTTCTTTTCTTTTATTTTCTACTCTGCTCCCAACCCGGGGTGGACCGCCAGCCTGTCCATCAGATGGGGACATCTCTACGCTGCTGACCCGTCTCCACTCGGGATGGTTCCTGCTGGCCCCACTATGGACTGGACTTTCGCTGATGTGTTGGACTTTCACAATATTATGTCAGACCCACTCGACATCCATTGCTTTCGGTCTCCCCTAGAGGGGGGGGGGGGGTTACCCACATATGCGGTCCTCTCCAAGGTTTCTCATAGTCATTCACATTGACGTCCCACTGGGGTGAGTTTTCCTTGCCCGTATGTGGGCTCTGTACCGAGGATGTCGTTGTGGCTTGTACAGCCCTTTGAGACACTTGTGATTTAGGGCTATATAAATAAACATTGATTGATTGATTGATCTGCAGCTTTTCCATATTTTAATGGATAAATGTCTGTCATTCAGATATTATTCTAACATTCTTGGCGGGCGTTCTGCTTAAGTATGGTGAAGACTAGCAATGAGTTCTGTCATGTTGTTGTTGATTTGTTTCTTTAATTCAATGAATATCCTCCACTTCTTCTCAGCACTTCACACATGTTCTTATGTCCATCTCCAGCTATAAACGTACAGCTTTATACATGTGCTGATCCGTGCAGAAACTAAAGCGCGTCTCTTCTTACAGGAGAGATTGTCCAAATCCGAGCTGAAGTTCTAAACCAATCAACTCGCTTGGCAACACCAATCATACTGTTCTATCTGACGCAGTCCTCCTTTGGCAATGGTCTCCAAAGTGGAGTTGAAAAAAAGCTCCTTAAAATGGAGGCCAACCCTGTGGCCTCCGGTAGCAAAGACACAATCATCAAGAGGATCAAAATCCCCGGAAAACTACCACCCTCCATTTTAAACTGCTCCATCTTTAAGATGGAGTACCAGCTCAGGGTAAGTTCAATGTTTTTTTTTCTGGTGTGCTTTGTTTTTGAATACATATACTACAATACTACTAATGTTTGCCTACTTTTTAATGTTTGTATGAAAAAATGGTGCACTTTTTTGTCATTGGTGAATACACTCAAACATACAGTGTAACACAATGAGGTTGTCAGCTGTGTTAGATGCAATAATAAAAATAACACTGCGATTTAAAAAAAGGCATTTTTACTAATATGCACATTATTATGTGGATGTAGGGTTGTCTCGATACCAATATTTTGGTAGCAGTACCAAAATGTATTTTGATACTTTTCTAAATAAAGGGGACCACAAAAATGGCATTATTGGCCTTTTTTTTTAAACAAAAATACGAACAATGTAAATAAATGATAAATGGGTTATACTTGTATAGCGCTTTCCTACCTTCAAGGTACTCAAAGCGCTTTGACAGTATTTCCACATTCACCCATTCACACACACATTCACACACTGATGGCGGGAGCTGCCATGCAAGGCGCTAACCAGCACCCATCAGGAGCAAGGGTGAAGTGTCTTGCCCAAGGACACAACAGACGTGACTAGGATGGTAGAAGGTGGGGATTGAACCCCAGTAACCAGCAACCCTCCGATTGCTGGCACGGCCACTCTACCAACTTCGCCACGCTGTCTACCATTTTGTCCTTACATAAAAGAGTGAACATACTAGACAACTTGACTTTTAGTTG
>NC_084736.1:48759785-48880071 GCF_033978785.1 Entelurus aequoreus
CATCGACAGACTTGAAGTTGATCTAGAGGTTTTGAGGTTTAAGGGTTTTAATTCAAATACATATATGTATATACATATATAAACATACACACACACACACACACACACAAATATATATATATATATATATATATATATATATATATATATATATATATATATATATATATATATATATATATATATATATATATATATATATATATATATATATATATATATATATATATATACATATATATATATATATATATATATATATATATATATATATATATATATACATATATGTATGTATGTATGCATACATACATACATACATACAAACCCCGTTTCCATATGAGTTGGGAAATTGTGTTAGATGTAAATATAAACGGAATACAATGATTTGCAAATCATTTCCAACACATATTCAATTGAATATCCTACAAAGACAACATATTTGATGTTCAAACTGATAAACATGTTGTGCAAATAATCATTAACTTTAGAATTTGATGCCAGCAACACGTGACAAAGAAGTTGGGAAAGGTGGCAATAAATACTGATAAAGTTGAGGAATGCTCATCAAACACTTATTTGGAACATCCCACAGGTGAACAGGCTAATTGGGAACAGGTGGGTGCCGTGATTGGGTATAAAAGTAGATTCCATGAAATGCTCAGTTATTCACAAACAAGGATGGGGCGAGGGTCACCACTTTGTCAACAAATGCCTGAGCAAATTGTTGAACAGTTTAAGAAAAACCTTTCTCAACCAGCTATTGCAAGGAATTTAGGGATTTCACCATCTACGGTCCGTAATATCATGAAAAGGTTCAGAGAATCTGGAGAAATCACTGCACGTAAGCAGCTAAGCCTGTGACCTTCGATCCCTCAGGCTGTACTGCATCAACAAGCGACATCAGTGTGTAAAGGATATCACCACATGGGCTCAGGAACACTTCAGAAACCCACTGTCAGTAACTACAGTTGGTCGCTACATCTGTAAGTGCAAGTTAAAACTCTCCTATGCAAGACGAAAACCGTTTATCAACAACACCCAGAAATGCAGTCGGCTTCGCTGGGCCTGAGCTCATCTAAGATGGACTGATACAAAGTGGAAAAGTGTTCTGTGGTCTTGACGAGTCCACATTTCAAATTGTTTTTGGAAACTGTGGACATCGTGTCCTCCGGACCAAAGAGGAAAAGAACCATCCGGATTGTTATAGGCGCAAAGTTGAAAAGCCAGCATCTGTGATGGTATGGGGGTGTATTAGTGCCCAAGACATGGGTAACTTACACATCTGTGAAGGCGCCATTAATGCTGAAAGGTACATACAGGTTTTGGAGCAACATATGTTGCCATCCAAGCAACGTTACCATGGACGCCCCTGCTTATTTCAGCAAGACAATGCCAAGCCACGTGTTACATCAACGTGGCTTCATAGTAAAAGAGTGCGGGTACTAGACTGGCCTGCCTGTAGTCCAGACCTGTCTCCCATTGAAAATGTGTGGCACATTATGAAGCCTAAAATACCACAACGGAGACCCCCGGACTGTTGAACAACTTAAGCTGTACATCAAGCAAGAATGGGAAATAATTCCGCCTGAGAAGCTTAAAAAATGTGTCTCCTCAGTTCCCAAACGTTTACTGAGTGTTGTTGAAAGGAAAGGCCATGTAACACAGTGGTGAACATGCCATTTCCCAACTACTTTGGCACGTGCTGCAGCCATGAAATTCTAAGTTAATTATTATTTGCCAAAAAAAAAATAAAGTTTATGAGTTTGAACATCAAATATCTTGTCTTTGTAGTGCATTCAATTGAATATGGGTTGAAAAGGATTTGCAAATCATTGTAGCTGAGATAGGCTCCAGCGCCCCCCGCGACCCCGAAGGGAATAAGCAGTAGAAAATGGATGGATGGATGGATGTATTCCGTTTATATTTACATCTAACACAATTTCCCAACTCATATGGAAACGGGGTTTGTACATACATACATACATATATATATATATATATATATATATATATATATATATATATATATATATATATATATATATATATATATATATATATATATATATATATATATATATATATATATATATATATATATATATATATATATATATATATATATATATATGTGTGTGTGTGTGTGTGTGTGTGTAATTTGCATATATATAAGTTAGGGTTGTATTTTATATATAATTTATAAATATATACAGCCCTAATTTTTATATATATATATATATATATATATATATATATATATATATATATATATATATATATATATATATATATATATATATATATATATATATCTACACGTGTGTGTATGCTGACCAACAGCATCTCTGTCTGGACTGGAGCCTGCAGTGCCTCAGACTGGAAGTCTCTGCAGAGAGTGGTGAAGACGGCGGAAAAGATCATCAGGAATCCTCTTCCTCCTATCCAGGAGATCGCAAAAAGCCGCTGCCTGACCAGGGCTCAAAAAATCTGCAAAGACTCCTCCCACCCCCACCAAGGACTGTTTTCACTACTGGACTCTAGAAAGAGGTTCCGCAGCCTCCGAAGCAGAACCTCCAGGTTCTGTAACAGCTTCTTCCCTCAGGCCGTAAGACTCTTGAACGCATCATAATTATCCCTTCAATTCCCCCCAAAATGGATTAACTCGCTGTAATAAAAAAGACAATATAACATACATACATAAACGTGGATGCATATGAAAAAGTGCAATATATGTATCTGTACAGTAACCTATTTATTTATTTATAAATGCACCTTATTGCTTTTTTAATCCTGCACTACCATAAGGAAATTTCGTCCTTATCTGTACTGTAAAGTTCAAATTTGAATGACAATAATAAGGAAGTCTAAGTTTAAGTCTAATTTATATATATATATATATATATATATATATATATATATATATATATATATATATATATATATATATATATATATATATATATATATATATATATATATATATATATATATATATATATATTTTTTTTTTTAATTAAAACCCTTAAACCTCTAGATCAACTTCAAGTCTGTTGGTATATCTTTCTATTTTTTGTGTTATGCCTTTTTAGTCAAAAAACTTTTTTTTATGACAAAAACCCAAAATATACAATATTTTCCCCCAAAAGATTTTCAAAGTGGAATATTTGATATGAAATAATTGGAGCCTTAATTAGGTCAATATGTCATCACAATGACAGTTTAAAAAAACAAAAAAACACTCAAATTATTTGGGTTCCACAAATAAGTGCTACATTTATTTTTTACTTTCAACACTTAAGTCTATAGATCATCTTCAGATCTACCTGTTTCAATGCCCTCATTGTCAGAGAAAACCTTTTTTTCAATATGGCAAATACACATAATATGTAATATTTTCCCCAATAAATATTTTAAAGTGGAATTTTTGATGTGAAGAAAGTGGAGCAATGTCAGCTTTAAAGAAAAAAAACACTTTGTGTTATTAGAGTCAACACTGCATTGACATGGATTTTCATGAACAAATACAAGTTAAATAGATCGCGCCACCTATTTTGCTCAGTTAGCAGACACACAATGTTAGTAGTTCAGCTTTGCATGCGCTATCAAGTTTGCACGTGTTTTAGTACACACAAACCTTTGCTAGCTCAGGCCCTATGTGTATGGAAACTGGTTTAACACAGTCATTTTGGCAGGTCTATCTGGATATGAAATACACCGAAGACCATGGTATCACGATACCAGTAATTGTCCTGCCTGGCGTTCCACAACAGTCTTCTGCAGCTTTTGAGGGCGAAGCATCAGGGAACCCCAACCACCCAACCTGGAGCAGCACACCTCAACCTTTGGAGCCCCCACCACCCTATGAAGCACTGTTTCCATCCAGTACTGGTTCTGACAATGATGTAAGCGGACTGTAAAGAAGAAAAAAAACACCAATAAAAAACGTATACCAAGTTTCTCTATCATGCTTTGTCCTGTGCTCTAATTGAGTGAATGCTCTAAAGCATTTTGTACACCAAAATTAATCTATTTGTGATTCCCCAGAATTTGGCGCGTTCCACCTTCCACATTTTTCCTCCGATTCAAACCGTTCCAACTTCAAACTCTTCCGCCTATTCGGGAATCGCGGGCTTTCCCTTGAAAAACTCAAAAAATTCCCAGATTCCCCAGAATTCCAGGTTTTCCCGGACATTTCTCCCTTTCAGAATGAATTGGCCTTTTTTTTTTTTCAAACTTCCACCATTTCCACATTTTTCAACCGATTCAAACCATTCCACCTTCAACATATTCCACTCATCCTGGACATTCAAACTATCATTTTTACAAGTTCAAAAAAATTCCAGGAATTCCCAGAATTCCCGTTTCAAACCATTTTTTCTGTCAACTACTCCTTCCACATTTTTCCACCCACTTCAACCATTGCACCAACAAATTATTCCTCTTAATCAGGACAAAAACAAAGTTGTTTTTTTAACTGGAAGAATTCCCGGTTTTACCAAAATTCCAGGAGTTCTGTAATTCCATTTCTCAATTAAAAAGATTACTACTTCAGAATATTCACTTTTTTTTTTTAGCATTTTCAGCATTTTCCCAAAAATTCCTTCTTTTCCCGAAATTCCCAAATGTCCATGAAATGAATGGGACATTTTTCAAAGTACCACAACTCCCACATTTTCTATCCGATTCAAACCGTTCCAACTTCAAAAATATTCAGCCTGTTCAGGAATTATGTGCTCCCTTTTAAAAAGTATTTTAAAAAAATATCCCGGATTTCTTTGAAGTCCCAGTTTTTAGAGATATGTTTCCCCATTCAAAATTAATTATCCATTTTTCGAACTTCCAGTTCCCGTGTTTTTCAACCGATTCAAACCATTACACCTTCAACACATTAATTTCATCCTGGAAATCCAAACAACTATTTTTACAAGTTTAACAAATTTCCAGGAATTCCTGGGTTTTTTCAAACCTTTTTTTCAACCTTTTTTAGTGCGATGACTCCTTTCACATTTTTCAACCCATTTCAACCGTTCCCCAGTCAAAACATTCATCTTAGCCAGGACAAAAAAAACAGGTTGGTTTAAGAACTTAAAAAATTCCCGGTTTTTCCCGAAATTCAATTAAAAAACTGTTACTACTTCGACATTTATTGACCGATTTAAAGAATTCCAACACCAACCAATTCAGCTCATTCAGGACATTCATACTCCTAATCCTTTTTTAAAAATCCCACTTTTCCCAAAAATTCCCAAATTTCCAGGATGTTCCCATTGAAATGAATAGTACATTTTTCCAAGTTGCACAATTTCCACATTTTTCAACCTATTCCAACTAGTGTTGTAACGATATCAATATATTGTACTAAAATAAAACGGTACTAAAATTATTTTGATACTTTTCTAAATAAAGGGGACCACAAAAAATTGCATTATTGGCCATATTTTAACCAAAAATCTTAGGGTACATTAAACATATGTTTCTTGTTGCAGTTAAGTCCTTAAATAAAATAGTGAACATACTAGACAACTTGTCTTCTAATTGTAAGTAAACAAACAAAGGCTCCTAATTAGTTTGCTGACATATGCAGTAACATATTGTGTCATTTATCATTCTATTATTTTGTCAACATTATTAAGGACAAGTGGTAAAAAATGTATTATTAATCTACATGTTCATTTACTGTTAATATCTGCTTATTTTCTCTTTTAACATGTTCTGTCTACACTTCTGTTAAAATGTAATTATGACATATTCTTCTGAAGAGGTGCTTTAAGACATGGCTAGCTAGCTAGCAACGAACATCCATCCGGCAGTGTTTTAGCTACTTCTAAATCACTAATCCTCGCCTCCATGGTGACGAATAAAGTAAGTTTCTTACAGGTATCATCCCTGCAGGACGAGGAATAGCTAAAAATGCTTCACTACACACCATATGAGGATACAATAGCTCACCGGCGTCACCGCTAACAAAAGCTAGCGACCTGAATGTAAACAAACGCCATGGGTGGATCTACACCTGACATCTACTGTAATGATATAAAATACAAGAGTGTATGTAGTCGATACTACTATGATTACATCTATACTTTTTATCGTCACAAAATCGTTTTTCCTTTTTTTCAAATTCATATTATGTTTATAAACTCAGGAAATATGTCCCTGGACAAATGAGGACTTTGAATATGACAAATGTTTGATCCTGTAACTACTTGGTATCGGATTGATACCCAAATTTGTGGTATCATCCAAAACTAGTGTTAAGTATCAAACAACAGACCAATAAGTGATTATTACATTTTAACAGAAGTGTAGATAGAACATGTTAAAAAACAAAATAACCAGATATTAACAGTAAATTAACAAGTGGATTAATAATCCATTTCTACCACATGTACTTTATAATTTTGACAAAATAATAGAATGATAAATGACACAATATGTTACTGCATACGTCAGCAGACTAATTAGGAGCCTTTGTTTGCTTACTTACTAATAAAAGAGAAGTTGTCTAGTATGTTCACTATTTTATTTAAGGACAACATTGTTCTTTGATTGCAATAAGAAACTTATGTTTAATGTACCATAAGATTTTTTTGTTAAAATAAAGCAATTAGTGCCATTTTTTTGTGGTCTCCTTTATTTAGAAAAGTATTGGAAAGTATCGAAATACATTTTGGTACCGGTACCAAAATATTGGTATCGGGACAACCCTATAGCAAATATACATTTAAATGCACTCTATACAGTTTTAAACTCAAACTGTATTCCATGTAAGCTGGCGACAGGCTGTCTGTCTTTCCGGGCTTCCTGACCTGTCACCATGACTTCCAACAGGATCTTTCTTGTTGTGAAATCATCATGAAACTGTTTTGGCTACTCCTAATCACTGCACATGACTGTAAGAATGTTGACTCTGGGTTTTGTGAACTCAAAACTAATATTAACATAATAATTAACGTAACATCTGGACTGTAAGCCACCACATTTTTCCTACACTTTGTACCCTACGTCTAGTAAAACGGTGCGGCTGATTTAAGGATTGTTCTTTGCTGACAGCCAGAATACAAATAGTTTTAAAAAAACAAGCAAAGATACTGAAAAGGTGTTTTGTTTTTGCTATGGCGCCATCTTTTGGATGAGTTCGCTCACTGCAGGTGCTGCAGTGCTTTCAACCCTTAGTTAAAAGGCTGTTCCGTCTTCCAGCCGTCCATAGTGTTTTCTACTTGTATGGATTCTTCACAAGTTTTACAACACAACTAAACTGTTTGTACTTACTAAACCGTCCCATGTGTAATGTCTGAAGGAGCGTTTTCATGCATATTTGTACGTTCTGGCGTGTTGTAATCAAGTGAGTGTTGTTAGCATTAGCTAATATGCTAACACGTTTACGAGTTAACTTACAACAGCATTTTTTTTTGTATTGTTTAAGCTTTACAAATTTCTTAGTAAATTCACCATGACATCACCATGGAGTTATTGAGTCTGTTTAGCTGATTGGAGAGTTAGCTTTCACAGCGAATGGGTCCATGATGATGACTTCTGTTTTGTTGGATCATCCGTTTTACTGCCGTGTCACAGACACTGTAACCATTTCCAAAATATTTTTGTGTAAATAACTAATTTCACAACATAATAAATGCGGTGCGTCTCACATTTGAATTTTTTTTCTTCTGATATTTAGTGGGTGCGGCTTATCTACCGATGTGCTCTATAGTTTGGAAAATACGATACAAATCTCGATGTCTCTCAATGGCCTTTTGGATTGTTGTTGCCTTTTCCCCTGGATTCACCCCCTCCTTTGGAAGGACTCCTTTGACCGTGAACATGTTTTGTCTGGACCAGACAAAAAGGTCTGGACCGGCCTTTTTGTGCCATGGACTATAAGAAATATTGAACGAGGCTCACTTTTTGGCAATCGGGCTTGGAATTGTGACATGGAAACGCATTGCATTGTGGGTCTTCTTGGACTCAGAATGGCTTATTTACATGGCCGAATGCAAGACTATGTGGTCTGTGGAAGTTTAGTTTAGTTTTTTTTATTTAACAAGTTCAAAACATTGCGCAAACGTGCGGCATCATGAACTGCCACAATCGTGGTCACGATCACTTCAAGAAATAAAAAAATTTTGGTGAGATTATAAAGCTAATACAGAGAGATGGCAAATAGCCTGATTTTCAGCTGTGAGACAATCAAACATGTGTTTTAACGCCATCACCTGGTGCATGTTGATGTTTTCACTGCATTTTCAGACAGGTAAGTTTGAATCAAAGCATGTTTTACTTTATCTTCTCTTGAGTAAGCACAAAAATGAAAGTATTATTTTCGGAGTAGTAGCGCAAGTATCAAATTATATACAAGTAACAACGTGCTTGTTTTTTTCGGGCAAACCTGCCAATGAAATGAGGCCGGGGGACCTTTACGCATCTCTGACACATATGATATGAAAGCTAGAGATTAAGCACAATTTCAACAAAGGACAATGTGCCTTAATAGACTTCGCATTCTAAAATTATTCACCGCTTGTTAAACTGACTTCATTGATGAAATATATGCAAGTTTGGTGGCACTTTTACTTGACTCAAATCTTCTATCCATCATAGCAAATATGAGTAAATTCCACCATGTTTTATCATTTTATCCCGGTAGCGAGCCTTTGAAATATGGTATAGTTTGTCGATACAGTCCATTGTTTTTATTTTGTACGATCCATTGGAATCTACTGTGTTGCTTGTTTTCACATTGTAAACAAAGCCTATATCCAACAAGTATGTCTACACAGCCCCTACATTGCATTGCAAAATCACATGGCCTTTCGAAAAAAAAACATGTAAATGCCTGAAAGACGTATATGACATGGACACGTGGAGCAAACAATTATTTTTTTGTTCAACAAATGCTCTGCAGGTTGCCTAAATAAAGGTAGAAACTTTGAATACGGCAAATCTTTGTGTCTTATTCAACAAAATGTTGGAACCCAGCATGGGAAAAAACAATTGTGCCAGAAAAAGTTAGGGTTGTACTATTTGGGTTTTAGAGTGTCTATTCTCCCTTAGTCAAAATATCAAAATCCTGTTTAACGTTCAAACGTGGCAGACAAGAAAAACAAGTTTTACAAAGTCTGCCAGCTCCTCCCATCCAGTTCATAGTGTCTTTGTGAGCTCGACCAGCTGGTCATTTACTGCCTGGAATCACAGGAGGCAATTCAATCTGTATTTCTTCTTTCTTTTGGGAACATGACCATTGTGAATTTCTCCATTGAATATAATTCCATCAATAGCCGGAACATCTTCACAAGTGGAGATACAATTAACGGACGGATTATTGTGGAGACCTCTAAAGACACTGCAATCCAGTCACTCATTTTTGTTGGAAAAGGAAGTGCAAAGGTTCGCTGGACTGAACATCACGGACAAAAACATAACCACTACTACTGGTCTGATGAAAAATATTATGATATCAAACAGCATATCTTGAAAGATGGTAGTGTTGCATCTTGTCATATTTACTATTTTTAGACATTGTTTCCAAAGCAATTTTGGCTAATCATTTCAACTTCTAGGTAGTAAAACAATTACCAAAGGAAGACATGTCTTCCCTTTTACCTTCAAGGTCCCTGACAGGTATGCCTTTTGTCTTGTGGATGTTGCTGGCGGATCATCAACCTGCTTTTGTACGTTGCAGAAAAATGCCGTCTTCTTTCCAGTCAAGGACTGGTAGAATTGTTCATAAGGTTAAGGCAGAGCTCAAACGGTCAATGAAACTGACAAAGGAAGCTAAAGCCCACTTTACATTTGTCTCCAAAGCCGACATGGATATACACGGACTCATGGTGAGAAGTCTGTGACAGACACGGTGGCTTTATAAAAAAATGTCATGGATGTAGTTTTTACACAAATATGTTTTTTTTTCTTCCAGGAACCTCAACATGATTGCACTGATAAAAGTCTCAGCACTTTTGGCTCTGGTAGCATTTCGATGGATGTTCACACGAGCCGAATGGGATACCAGCAAGGTATATACTCAAAGTATATATTCTATATTCAAACTACACCAGGGTTTTGTTTTGTACTCTATAAAAAAAAGTCAGTACATTTTATGGTAAAATACCAGCTAAACATTTTACGATGTTTTTTTTTAGTCAAAAAATATACAAATATATCTTTTAATTATTGTATTTTAAGCATATTTCACGATGTTGGTCCTTAAATAAACATTTTGAAGCCTAAAAATGTCTTACTGAACAAATCCAAAGGACTCGCCCAACTTTGTTTACATTCAAGATCTCTAGATTGCCGTTAGCATATCTTCCTACGGTGGTGTGTCGTGTAGCACGTTTAGCGATTGCTGGGTTGCATATGACGTCAGTTGTTATTCTTTGCAGCTGAATTGACCCGATGATCAAGCAGTTTGAGATGAGCATTAAAACAAGTGAGAGGTGTAATGTTTAAGAAGAAAACGCTGTATTTCTTGTATTGTTCTTGAGTGTTCCAATCGTTCGACGACAGAGATAAAAAAGAGCTTACAAAGGGTCCTGAAATAAGTTTTTCATAAAGGTTATGAAGCCAGAGAAAAAGCAAAAGTGCGTCGAAGAAAAAGGCTCTTAAAAATATCACTTTTATCATCTTGTAGAATAGAAGTGTAATTAGCGTCATGATCACAGAAGATTAGCACTGATCATTATTTTCAATCAAATACGGTACTTACCGATGCACGAATAAGTGTCTTTTACGGATTGATGCTTACTTTGTGGACCTCTCTGATGTAAAGACATGATGTGCCTCCCATCTGTTATTCCTTAAATCGCTGAGAGTGTCAAATGAAGTGAGGTCAAGCGAACAGTAACATCTTGTTGTCGTACTCGAGTTGGTGAATTCTAGCGGTAAATAACCACGCCCCCATATTGGAGGTCTCAAGGTTGGCAAGTATGATATATATATATATATATATATATATATATTATATATATATATATATATATATATATTATATATATATATATATATATATATATATATATAATAGTTCAACTCCTACCCTGTTTACATCCGTGACGACCTCTTTAAAGCTTTGTAATCAATCCGAAATATCAACCAGCTAAAAGTCAAACAATTTTAGTGGCTTTTTCCTCCATGTCCTCGAAGAAATTGTTCATGACCGCAGACAACGGGTCTCCCTTGGCGAAACCTCCCTTCTGTCTATAAATTACTGTGTTGTACTGAAAGTATGTAGATTTGGAGATGAAACGGAGGAAAGTGGCGATGTCATTTATTGTCAGATTTGTGCGTGTCTTGAGGGTTCTGTCTTGTTTGAGTGTTTCTGTGACAATATGAAGGGTTACATCTACGGGGATTTTGTGAATAATGAGGTGACATCATGAGATATGAATATTTCGTCCTTTTTAAGAGTTCTTGCAGTGGTGTTGTGTTACCATGGAGGGGGCTGATGATTTCAACCAAAGATTTTGATAAGTTATATGTGGGTGATTCTATACTGTCAACTATTGGTCGTAATGGTGTGTTTTTCTTGTGTAATTTTGGAGTTCCAAATATAAGGGGGGTGACGTTGGCCGTGGGTATTAAATGGTTGTAATCTTACCAGGTATTTTGTTTGACTGTAGTAGTGGCTTGAGTAAAGTCTTCGAAAGTAATTTTCCTTTCCTCGGTGGAGTCTTTTTTTAAATATTTCAGTTTCGTCACTGTTGCGCAATGCAAACAAGAAAGCCAGACTGATTGTAGAAAGAAACAGGAATAAATAGCTTTCTGATTAGTGCCCAGAATCAGGTGAGCGTCCTGAACACTAATCAGAAGTAGGTGGAACTAATCTGCAGTCTTGGCAACTGAAACAAAAACCCAGGAGTGTGGAAAACAGAACTGAGGTAGTCAAAACTAACATTACTTTACATGATCCGGGCAATGGATCATAACAAGATGAACACAATCGATTTACTTAACCAATACATTTCGCCCTTTTTACCCCACGAGATCAGTGTCGTTCAAAGGAACAAAGTAAAGGATCATGGTTTTGCTAGTGTATTTTATTTAGTCGCGCAAGTAGTCACATTGCTCATGTACGTGATTTTGTGTTCAGTACACCACCAGTACTTTCCCTTTGCAGGTGAAGATCTCCAAGTCCAAGTTGAAATTCACAACCAATCATCTCGTGACTTGAAGCCTAAATTCGTATTGTACGAAAAGCAGAGTTTCTTTGCTCAGGGTCACAGGAGACTTTACACAAAGGATATTCTTAAAGAGAAAGGGGAGCCCGTTGAGGCGCATAGTAACAAGACTGTGACGAAGATAATCACCATCCCCAGAGAGCTGCCGACGTCCATTTTGAATAGCGCCATCATCAAGCTGGAATACAGGCTGAAGGTAATCTGTGATCAACTATATCGGTATAAATAATGTCAAGTCTGAAAAGACAATTTTAAAACTATGTTATAGTAATGTTGGAAACTAACAAAGTACTGTTTTTACAGATTTTCCTGGATGTCAAATTAGCAACGGACCCAAAGATCAAACTTCCAATCATTGTCCTATCTGCCCTTGAGGTTTCTGACAGAAAACAACCACCGGGTCCTGCAGCTGCCATTGGATTTGATGCATTTGGGAACTCAAACCAACCATCCTGGAGCCAAACACCGCAGTATAGCGCAGCAACCCAACCACTGGACTTCCCTCCACCATATGAATCACACACGGTGTATCCCTCCTTAAATAATGCAGACAAATATGGAAATGTTCTATAAATCTCCTTCCACCGGTGATGTACGATGAGGTTCAAGGCAGGAGTTGTTTTTTTACATTTAATTTCATATGCTGTCAATGCTCATTAAGAGGATAACAAGAGAATAATTCACTTTCATAACATTTTAATCAAATACTTCTTAATCACATTAAATGACTTTATGACATTAAAAACAATTTGTGGTCTTACCTTTTATTTGTATATGAAGTACATGCACCTATTCCAGGGAAAGCTTATTAAAAAGCTGATTATAAAAGTGTGATCACAGCAGAACATTAATAAATCTTTCTTGTGTTTTGTTTGTGTTAATAACGTTTTTTTTTTCATTTAAAATCTTCTGACTTCAGTGGAAAAAATATGGTATCAAGCGCCTGCTTGACTAAGAATACTACTGTGTAGTAATACAGTTTAATGAATAAATATTAATGTGGGTTACATTTTTATTGAAAGTTACACTTTAACCGCACGGCCTTCCAACATGTTTTTATTTCAACTAACGACAATGTACACAGAATGGTGCCAAGACACACCACAAAGAAACTAAAATAATAGTTCCCAAAATGCATACTTGCCAACCTTGAGACCTCCGATTCCGGAAGGTGGGGGGTGGGATGGGGCGTGGTCGGGGGTGGGGCGGGGGGCGTGGTTAAGAGGGGAGGAGTATATTTACAGCTAGAATTCACCAAGGTCTGCAATTTTCATCATAGGTACACTTCAACTGTGAGAGACAGAATGTGAAAAAAAATCCAGGAATTCACATTGTAGGATTTTTAAAGAATTTATTTGTAAATTATGGTGGAAAATAAGTATTTGGTCAATAACAAAAATTCAACTCAATACTTTGTAATATAACCTTTGTTGGCAATAACAGAGGTCAAACGATTACTATAGGTCTTTACCAGGTTTGCACACACAGTAGCTGGTATTTTGGCCCATTCCTCCATGCAGATCTTCTCGAGAGCAGTGATGTTTTGGGGCTGTCGCCGAGCAACACGGACTTTCAACTCCCTCCACAGATTTTCTATGGGGTTGAGGTCTGGAGACTGGCTAGGCCACTCCAGGACTTTCAAATGCTTCTTACGGAGCCACTCCTTCGTTGCCCGGGCGGTGTGTTTGGGATCATTGTCATGCTGGAAGACCCAGCCACGTTTCATCTTCAAAGCTCTCATTGATGGAAGGAGGTTTTGGCTCAAAATCTCACGATGCATGGCCCCATTCATTCGTTCCTTAACACGGATCAGTCATCCTGTCCCCTTAGCAGAAAAACAGCCCCAAAGCATGATGTTTCCACACCCATGCTTCACAGTAGATATGGTGTTCTTGAGATGCAACTCAGTATTCTTCTTCCTCCAAACACGACGAGTTGAGTTTATACCAAAAAGTTCTATTTTGGTTTCATCTGACCACATGACATTCTCCCAATCCTCAGCTGTATCATCCATGTGCTCTCTGGCAAACTTCAGACGGGCCTGGACATGAACTGGCTTAAGCAGGGGGACACGTCTGGCACTGCAGGATTTGATTCCCTGTCGGCGTAGTGTGTTACTGATGGTAACCTTTGTTACTTTGGTCCCAGCTCTCTGCAGGTCATTCACCAGGTCCCCCCGTGTGGTTCTGGGATTTTTGCTCACCATTCTCATGATCATTTTGAACCCACGGGATGAGATCTTGTGTGGAGCCCCAGATCGAGGGAGATTATCAGTGGTCTTGTATATCTTCCATTTTCTGATAATTGCTCCCACAGTTGATTTTTTCACACCAAGCTGCTTGCCTATTGTAGATTCACTCTTCCCAGTCTGGTGCAGGTCTACAATTATTTTCCTGGTGTCCTTCGACAGCTCAATGGGCTTGGCCATAGTGGAGTTTGGTGTCTGACTATTTGAGGCTGTGGACAGGTGTCTTTTATACAGATAACGAGTTCAAACAGGTGCCATTAAAGGGAAACTTCGGTTTTTTTCAACCTGGGCCCTGTTTTCATAATTTTTTCTGTATATGTGAGTGCTGGATAAAACATTTTTTGAGGTCGCGCCAGTATTGAGCAGGGCAGGCAGCCTCCAGCCCAGCTAACGCTCGTACACAGGGCAACTGGCTCTCGTCAAAATTCGGCCTATAAACATGCATTTTTTTCACACTGACAGGCTCAGATAGTTACAATGAGTGTCCGACAACATACTAGAAAGGAGAAATTAACGTATGTCTCTACCTTTAGCTGGAGATCGCTGTTTGTTGTGAGCTGTGTCCAAATCTCACCACGCTACAAATCTCGTTCCGAAATCTCGCGATAACTCGCGACAAAACACCGGTGGAAAAACAGTTACCTGACTGAGGTGAAGAGAGACGACCGAAGTGATTTTGTATTGGACTAAGTTACCGAAGACTGTTAGTTTAGTTTTATAGAAAAGGATAAAAGTAAAACAATGGTTCGTGAGTGCGCATTTCCAAACTGTGGCAACAAAATGTTGCGCTACTCTTCGCGCAGCTTTCATAGACTACCTTACTTCAACACGGACACACTGAAGTTATGGCTAGCTGTGCTACAAATGGATGCCGACACTCCTGTTGATGTACTGCGCCGTGCCGACCACAGGGTCTGCAGTGATCACTTTGATCGGGATGACTACTGCCAGTCAAAGAAGAGACCAAATCCGAAGCACCTTTACCTAAAGAAAAGTGCAGTCCCAAGATGGGAGACACCAGCTGCATGCAGAGTGCAGGTAATGTTACGTTATTAGCTAATATGTTGTGTTGATGTGATATCAGTATACACGAATGATAGTAGCAAATATAAGCACTGTATTAGCACCTTTACTAGCAAATAGCATGTGTAAACTTTCAACTAGTGTAAAAATCAGACAAAGGATGCTCATACGTAGCTGACAGCATCTATAATTGACCTAGTTTGTAATTTCAAACACTGTGCATATACTTTATCAATGAGTTGAATGTGTGATCGCTGTTTTGATGTTTTTCTTAGTTTGTAAATTCAGCTACAGCACCGCTTATAAGCATTTAGTTTACGGATGAGCAGTGGTCTTTTTCACAATCCAGCATTCTCAAAACACTACATCCAATATATAAACAATATATATATATATATATATATGGGTGTCAGGCGCAATACAATATCTTTTAGATCAAAATGTAGCTCAGTTACAATGGGTGGTATAGCTACTACTTTGCGGATAGTTTTTTCTGATTATTGCCTTTGTTTGATTCTTTTGATATGATAGGATGGCATGACCTAAACCCATATTTTTTCCCCAAAAAATCGACTGAGCCTAATGGCCTATGAATAGAGACTTATCCCCTCTTTTCTGCGTTTCACATTCATATTAGAATAAAGTAATCAGAATCTGAAAAGTGATATTCACAAATTGATATCTGAGTAATATTTTTTCTAAAGTGTGTGTGTGTGTGCATGGTGTAAAAATGTAATATTTATACTAACCAATTACATAACATAAGACTGTTTTTATATCTACCTTTGCACATGAGGCACTGGTGACAACTAATACATTAGGAAACATCATAGAGATCAGCTTATGTTTTTTTCTTTTTGCCTTAGGAGAATGCCGGTACAGGTTTTCCTTCTCTAAACAAAGCGCACAGTGGGTTGCAAAGCCCATCTATGAACGGACCAAGCAAACCTTCCGTACCAACCTCATGGAGAGAGTCCTGAAGAGAAGGGATGACCACACTGTTGTTTATACAGAGCCTTTGCCCTGTCGCAAACCACGCCGAAGATTACTGCACAACATAGCTCCTGTTCCGAGGCCTGAAAAGGCAGACTTACTTGCACGGCACAGTTCACGGTTCAAACCATACTAAAGCTGACAAAAAATAATGTATAGAACATTATTGGTGTGTGTGGGGGTGTGGTTGTGGGGGTGTTGGTTTGTGGTTTAAAATAAAGAGATAGAAACACAGCTGTGCTATTGTTATTACTTTATTGTAAAAGATTGAATCTTACAGTGATATGTACGTGTACAGAAATATTTACAGTATATTGAAGATGTCCTCTGCCTCGTTGAAGCCAGTGTAAGTGCCGGTGGGAGAGGGGTACTTGCTTCTTATAGCCATAACTATACATCTAGGCAACACTCTCCTATTGCCACGACCTAGACGCTCTCCTCTGAGCGCCCACTCCAGCACCACACGGTAAGCCACTAGTCTGCATTGGCTGGAGAAGAGGAAAGAATCAAGTTTATTTGTGAAAAGTATGATGACTAAATACATACTGTAACAGTTATGAAGACTAAATACATACAGTTCTGAAGACTAAATACATACAGTTCTGAAGACTAAATACATACAGTTCTGAAGACTAAATACATACAGTTATGAAGACTAAATACATACTGTAACAGTTATGAAGACTAAATACATACAGTTATGAAGACTAAATACATACTGTAACAGTTATGAAGACTAAATACATACAGTTATGAAGACTAAATACATACTGTAACAGTTATGAAGACTAAATACATACAGTTATGAAGACTAAATACATACAGTTATGAAGACTAAATACATACTGTAACAGTTGTAATGACTAAATACATACTGTAACAGTAATTACTCATACCAGAGACCTTTCTCAGTAAATAAATTACACAAAGCTAAATATGTCACATATACTCACTCAATAGACAGCTGGCCGTTTTCTCCCTGTGGTCTTGGCCGCCTCTTCCAGTTGATTTTGGGAACATGGAAGAAGGTCTCTAGCACTGCCCTGTTGATCAAGGAGGGGAAATCCTCTGATGACGTTACACAGCGTTGTGTACCATCCACTGGGTAATCCCCAAACACAGCTGGCTGCAAAAGGTCCCATTCCCTGCAACAGAGGCATTCCTCCTCTGTAGGCAAAGGTACACAGCACCCACAGGAACACCACCAGTTTCCAGTGTTTCGCAGCCTTGCAGCAGCTGGTTCCGTGCCCTCTGCCTGTTGCCCAACTCCGTCTCTCCTCGTCCGTTCTTCAATTTCTTGAAGCTCTTCATCTGTGTACTCCGGCTCAAATAGATACGGCCGGCCATCAAAATCAAATGCAATTTCATCCACGTCGTCCACATCAGGCAAAAATTCAGCCATGACAGACAAACAAACAAACTTTTCTATAAAACTAAAATAACAGTCTTCGGTAATCCAACAGAAAATCACTTCAGTCATCTCTCTTCACCTCAGTCAGGTAACTGTTTTTCCACCGGTGTTTTGTCGCGAGTTATCGCGAGATTTCGGAACGAGATTTGTAGCGTGGTGAGATTTGGACACAGCTCACAACAAACAGCGATCTCCAGCTAAAGGTAGAGACATACGTTAATTTCTCCTTTCTAGTATGTTGTCGGACACTCATTGTAACTATCTGAGCCTGTCAGTGTGAAAAAAATGCATGTTTATAGGCCGAATTTTGACGAGAGCCAGTTGCCCTGTGTACGAGCGTTAGCTGGGCTGGAGGCTGCCTGCCCTGCTCAATACTGGCGCGACCTCAAAAAATGTTTTATCCAGCACTCACATATACAGAAAAAATTATGAAAACAGGGCCCAGGTTGAAAAAAACCGAAGTTTCCCTTTAATACAGGTAATGGGTGGAGGACAGAAGAGCTTCTTAATGAAGAAGTTACAGGTCTGTGAGAGCCAGAGATATTCCTTGTTTGAAGTGACCAAATACTTATTTTCCACCATAATTCACAAATAAATTCTTTAAAATTCCTACAATGTGAATTCCTGGATTTTTTTTCACATTCTGTCTCTCACAGTTGAAGTGTACCTATGATGAAAATTACAGACCTCTGTCATCATTTTAAGTGGGAGAACTTGCACAATCGGTGGATGACCTAATACTTTTTTGCCCCACTGTATACTTTATATATCATACTTGCCAACCTTGAGACCTCCGATTCTGGGAGGTGGGGGCGTGGTTAAGAGGGGAGGAGTATATTTACAGCTAGAATTCACCAACTTTAGTATTTCATATTTCATATATATATATATATATATATATATATATATATATATATATATATATATATATATATATATATATATATATATATATATATATATATATATATATATATATATATATTTATTTTATTATACATATAAATAAAATAAATACTTGAATTTCAGTGTTCCGGAGGCTATCCAGTAGATGGCAGTATTGTCCTGTTTAAGAGTGTCAAAACATTGCTGTTTACGGCAGACGAAAACGTAACTGCTGTTGTTGTGTGTTGTTACCGCGCTGGGAGGACGTTAATGAAACTGCTTAACAATAAACCCACATAAGAAACCAAGAACTCGCCCTCGATCATTCTACAGTTATAACATGATTCGGCAGGCACGCTGTTTATATTGTGGGAAAGCGGACGTGAAAACAGACTGTCGCCGCTGTCCCCACTCAGGTCCGCATTGAGCTAGAGGGGGCGTGGCCTCCAGCTCCGGCTGAATTCCGGGAGTTTATCGGGAGAAAATGTATTCCGGGAGGTTATCGGGAGAAGCGCTGAATTCCGGGAGTCTCCTGGTAAAACCAGGAGGGTTGGCAAGTATGATATATATATATATATATTAGGGCTGCAACTAACGATTAATTTGATAATCGATTAATCTGTCGATTATTACTTAGATTAATCGATTAATAATCGGATAAAAGAGACAAACTACATTTCTATCCTTTCCAGTATTTTATTGAACAAAAACAGCATACTGGCACCATGTTGTGGACATTGGGGGTGCAGCATACACCAATAATAACACAGAAATGCATGGCAGCTCCCGCCATCAGTGTGTGAATGTGTGTGTGAATGGGTGAATGTGGAAATACTGTCAAAGCGCTTTGAGTACCTTGAAGGTAGAAAAGCACTATACAAGTATAACCCATTTATCATTATTATAAATGTAACTCATCAGAACTGAATCAGATATTGTACACGTTTCTGTTGTGAATAATAAAGGATTCATTTTAGGCTGCCTCTGAATAACAGCATGAAATATTCCAGCACCTTCATAACGTTTAGTTATACTAAAGCAGGGGTGGGCAATTCATTTCCACCGGGGGCCGCATAAGCAACCCGAGCACTGCTGGACGGCCACACGACAATATTTCAATTAAATTTTGCTCAATATTATTTTTGATATACCGTAAGATAAATAATAATGATGATAATAATAATAATAATAATAATTAATAATAATAATAATTTAATTTAACCTAACTTATCTTTATACAAAAGCAGATTGCTTTTGATGGTCACTTTATCCTGCATTATCCAACATTTTTCCCCATCAGATTTGGACAACCATCTGTTGTTAAAAATAGTTTTTAATCAAATGTATCTTATATTGTTTTTTATATTGGTTTTATATGTAATTGTTTTTTCTTTTTATTCAGTCATTGGTGGAGCTAAGGATATTATTTGAATATTGTTTTTAATATTGTTGTGCAGCACTTTGGAAACATTTTGTTGTTTAAATGTGCTATATAAATAAAGTGATTGGATTGTCACACCTACCAGCTTGTCCCATTTCAGTCCTAACATGTCCAAACACGCATTTACCTATGTGAACAAGTCATTACCTGTGGTTGTCTCTTTAATTGACTGCATGGCTGCCAGCTACTCCGTGATTTGAAAGTCTGCAGTTATCCCACGTAAGAAGAAGAGCAGCTGGGCGGTGTCACGTACATCACAGCTCTCATCCAAAGTTAGCGAAAAACAGTCCAAGTCTCCGGGCATATCAGCGCAACAGAGTCCAATAAGCACTCCTTAATAAACTCTCCGTCAGAAAACGCCTTACTTTTTCTGGCGCTTTTGTGAGAAATGACGAAACTTGTCCTGACGGCTGCACCTCTGGGGGTGTGAAATATGGCAAAAAGTCCTTATTGGGTTTGCAGTTTTACCATCAACGCATTGGCCTCCCTTGCGCGCGCTTCATCAGACACATTCCGGTAATTTCCCTCGTATTTCTTCGTGTAGTGGCGATTAAAATGATATTCTTTAAACACAGCAAGCTGTGTACCACAAATTAAGCACACGGCTTTACCATTAATTTATGTAAAGAAATACTTACCCACATATGCGGTCCTCTCCAAGGTTTCTCATAGTCATTCACCGACGTCCCACTGGGGTGAGTTTTTCCTTGCCCGTATGTGGGCTCTGTACCGAGGATGTCGTTGTGGCTTGTACAGCCCTTTGAGACACTTGTGATTTAGGGCTATATAAATAAACATTGATTGATTGATTGACTTGCCAGTCCATGTCTTGTTGAAAACACGCCATTCGTCATAAATTTTTCTTTTTTTAGCGTCTCATCACTTGTCTCTATGCATCTTCACTCACAGGTTCCCCCCAGACATACGGCATAAATAACACATTTCAAAATAAAAGCAGCACAATTGTATTGCGCGCACGACATAGATGTTTTTTAAACTTTATTTTGTAATTTGTGATTGCGTCGTTCAATTCACTCACAATCGCACACGCGCATACATCCACACGGAAGTAATACAAATAACGCTTTTCAAAACAAAAGCAGCACCGTTGTATTGCACACTCGACATAGATACTTTTTGAAATTTATTTTGTAATTTATGATTGGCCTCACGCGGGCCGGACAGGGATGCGCAAAGGACCGGATGCGGCCCGCGGGCCGTACAATGCCCAGGTCTGTACTAAAGCGTCACTCAAATCTAAATAGATTTATATAGCTTTATCGGCCCGGCTACATTGATCCATTATGAAACCAACCTGAGATATTTCTGTCCGTTACGTTTATTTCGAAATTGGTAACCGTGCGTTTTCTCTCTCAAAATGGAGTCAAATGTGCCGGAGACACATTATCAGCCCCGCGTTGCAACAAAGGCATCTAACGTTACTCACAAAAAAGCTGAACTCATGAATGCCTGTTGCCACTATGGACTTAAAAAGTTACGTACTGTGAGTTCCTCCCTTCATCCATGGCGCCAACATGTTTCTTCTTCAGGTGCTCCTGAAGCAATGTTGTACTTCCGTGCCATTTTGCAGGAAACGGTCTTCTTTGAAGTCTTTAAAGTGAAGTGTTCCCACACTTTTGACGACTTAGGTCGTACACTTTTCTCCATTGAAGCAATAACCTCAAGATGTTTCTCCGCTAAACTATCGGTAGTGTTTTCCTGCGCCATTTTTCGAATTTTTCCAGCAAAGGAGACGCCGTCGTCACTTGAGCTGCACATGACACATCATTGGCTAGCTTACGCCACCTCATGAGACGTAGCCTCACCGCCGCCCTGGCGCTGTTTTGTACAGTTTTTGTACTTATTTTGATTATTGTTTCTCAGCTGTTTGTAAATGTTGCAGTTTATAAATAAAGGTTTATAAAACAAAAAAAAACAACAACAAAAAAATAACCAAAAAAAAAAAAAAAGACTCCGTGCATGCGCATAGCATAGTTCCAACGAATCGATGACTAAATTAATCGCCAACTATTTTGGTAATCGATTTTAATCGATTTAATCGATTAGTTGTTGCAGCCCTAGTGTGTATATATATATATATATATATATATATATATATATATATATATATATATATATATATATATATATATATATATATATATATATATATATATATATATATATATATATATATATATATATATATATATAATGTGTATGAAATACTTTACTTTCAGTGAATTCTAGCTATATATATATATATATATATATATATATATATATATATATATATATATATATATATATATATATATATATATATATATATTTATTTTATTATACATACAAATAAAATAAATACTTGAATTTCAATGTTCCGGAGGCTATCCAGTAGATGGCAGTATTGTCCTGTTTAAGAGTGTCACAACATTGCTGTTTACGGCAGACGAACTGCTTTACGGTAGACGAAAACGTGACTACTGTTGTTGTGTGTTGTTACCGCGCTGGGAGGACGTTAATGAAACTGCCTAACAATAAACCCACATAAGAAACGAAGAACTCGCCCTCGATCATTCTACAGTTATAATGTGATTGGGCAGGCACGCTGTTTATATCTTGGGAAAGCGGACGTGATAACAGACTGTTGCCGCTGTCCCCACTCAGGTCCGCATGGAGCTGGAGGGGGCGTGGCCTCCAGCTCTGGCTGAATTCCGGGAGATTTTCGGGAGAAAATTTCTTCCTTTTTCTTTCTTTTTCGGGAGAGGCGCTGAATTCCGGGAGTCTCCCGGAAAATCCGGGAGGGTTGGCAAGTATGTCAAAATGTCAAAGAAAAAAAAAAAGTGAGCAAGGCGAAGTGTCACTACGCCAGAAAAGTATTTCCTCTGTGTCAGTTCTTACAAAAATAATTTATCTTTACTGTATCTTGGTTAATATGGCGATCAACGGCTCGATGAAGGACTTCATCCGTGGGTTTGGGGGCAAGCATTGGCTAGGCGTCTTCTAAGTAAGTAGTCCTTGTTGTGTTGCTGTAAGTATTGTACTTAGCCGCTAAGACACCGATCGATCCCACCTACAACGTTCTTCTTTGCAGCCTCCATTGTTCATTAAACAAATTGCAAAAGATTCACCAACACAGATGTCCAGAATACTGTGGAATTTTGTCGAAGAAAACAAGAGGTTTTTCTATCGGGTCCGATGGGGTCCAACCACTTCCGTAGATTTTCCGACGTCACGCGCTTAACTTATATCCAAAGGAGTTTTTCAACCGGAAGTGTGGCGGGAATTTAAAAATTGCACTTTATAAGTTAACCCGGCCGTATTGGCATGTGTTGCAATGATAAGATTTCATCTTTGATATATAAACTATCAGACTGCGTGGTCGGTAGTAGTGGCTTTCAGCAGGCCTTTAATACCACGCCTACTTGAGAACCACCTTTTTGTGAAGGCTGAGAAGTGTGAGTTTCACTCTACTTCGATGGGTTTCCTGGGCTACATCATTGAGAAAGGGCACATCAGAGCCGACACAAAGAAGGTCGAGGCGGTGATGGAGTGGCCCCAACCAACCACCCGTCCGGAACTATCTCAGTTGCATTCGGGCGGTAGGCGGGGTACACCCTGGACAAGTCGCCACCTCATCGCAGCAGACTGAACCCATTTCTAAGTAAAAAGTTTCCCAATATGCACCTGAAAGACTCCCAGACCACAAGAAACACAATTATCTGGTCTGATGAGACAAAGATTTAATTATTTGGCGTAAAAGCCAGGCATCATGTTTGGAGGAAACCAGGCACCGCTCATCACCAGGCCAATACCATCCCTACAGTGAAGCATGGTGGTGGCAGCATTATTGCTGTGGCGATGTTTTTCAGTTACAGGAACTGGGAGATTAGTCATGATAGAGGGAAAGATGAATGCAGCAATGTACAGAGACATCCTGGGTGAAAACCAACGCTTTTCATCCAACCTGATGGACCTTGAGAGGTGCTGCAAAGAAGAATGGACAATACTGCCTAAAGATAAGTTCTTTCAATCTTGTGACATCATATTCAAAAAGACTCGAGGCTGTAATTGCTGCCAAAGTATTAAGCAAATGCTGTAAATACTTACGTACATGTGATTTTATTCGATTATTTTATTATTAATACATTTGCAAAACTTTAAAAAAAAATTGTCATTATGGGGTACAGTGTGTACAATTTCGAGGACAGATATTAATTTATTCTGTTTTGAAATAAGGCTGCAACAGAACAAAATGGGGAAAAATTGAAGCCCTGTGAATACTTTCCGGATGCTCTCGTGTTTATTCTCCCTTAGCCACGGTATCAAGATTCTAACGGGAAAAACAGGTTTTACAAAGTGTGCAAGCTCCTCCCCAAATGTTTATCATATTGACATATTTTGTATCTTGTATCCTCCCATCCAGTTCATAGTGTCTTTGTGAGCTCAACCAGCTGGTCATTTACTGCCTGGAATTACAGCAGACATTTAAATCTGTATTTCTTCTTTCTTTTGGGAACATGACCATTGTGAATTTCTCAATTGAATATGATTCCATCAATAGCCGGAACATCTTCACAAACGGAGATACAATTAACGGACGGATTATTGTGGAGCTCTCTAAAGATACTACAATCCAGTCACTCGCTTTTGTTGGAAAAGGAAGTGCAAATGTTCACTGGACTGAAGATGAATATCCCAGTCAATTTGTTTCACATATTGTACATCACTACCAGTCTGGTGAAAAATATTATGATATCAAACAGCATATCTTGAGAGATGGTAATGTTGCATCTTGTCATATTTACTATTTTTAGACAATTTTGGCAAATCATTTCAACTTCCAGGTAATGAAACATTTCCCAAAGGAAGACATGTGTTCCCTTTCACCTTCAAGGTCCCTGACAGGTATGCATTTTGTCTTCTGGATGTTGCTGACAGATCATGAACCTGCTTTTGTACGTTGCAGAAAAATGCCGTCTTCGTTCAAGTCATGGACTTGTACAGTTGTTCATGAGATTAAGGCAGAGCTCAAACAGTCAATGAAACTGACAAAGGAAGCTAAAGCCCACTTTACATTTGTCTCCAAAGCCGACATGGATATACACGGACTCATGGTGAGAAGTCTGTGACAGACACAATCGATTATTGGGTGCCGAATGAAAACGTTGAGTCAATCTTTGGTAGCAGACATATTTCTCACATTTAGCTCATTTTCATCACACTTAAGTTTAAACTAAACGTTGACCCTAAATATTATATCTAAATTTCAAATCTAAATGCACATCTAAATCTTGAATCTAAATGTTAAATCTGTACCAAAATGTTAAATCTATATATCAAATCTAAATCCATCCATTTTCTACTGCTTGTCCCTTTCGGGTCGCAGGGGTGGCTGGAGCCTATCCCAGCTGCATTTGGGCGGAAGGCTGGGTACACCCTGAACAAGTCACCACCTCATCACAGGGCCAACACAGGTAGACAGACAACATTCACACTCACATTCACACATTAGGGCCAATTTAGTGTTGCCAATCAACTTATTCCCAGGTGCATGTCTTTGGAGGCGGGAGGAAGCCGGAGTACCCGGAGGGAACCCTGCACGCAGTCAAGGGGATAACATGCAAACTCCACACAGAAAGATCCAGAGCCCGGGGATCGAACCCAGGACCTTCTTCTTGTGAAGCACCAGCACTAACCCCTGTCCGACCGTGCTGCCTATAAATCTTGAATCTAAATATAAATGTTGAATCGAAATGTAAATGTTAAATCTAAATTTTAATTTTAAATGTAAATATAAACCTAAATGGTAAATATAATTTTAAATCTTCAATCTAAATCTACTCCTTAGATATAAATCTAAAATCTAAATGTGAGCGTGAAGTATTTAATCTAAAACTAAATCCATCTATCCATCCATTTTCTACCGCTTGTCCCGTTCGAAATCTAAATCTTAAATCTAAATGTGAGCGCTGAATGTTAAATCTAAATCTTAAATCTAATTCTAAATCCTAAATCTAAATGTGAGCGCTAAATGTTAAATTTAAACCCAAATGTTGAATCTAAATATAAATGTTGAATCCAAATCTTAAATCCAAATGTAAAATCTAAATGTTAAATCAAGACCTAAATGAAAAATCTAAACCTAAATGTCAAATCTAAATGTTAAATCTAAACATAAATGTTGAATCTAAATGTGAGCGCAACATTTTCAATCTAAACCTAAATTTTAAATCTAAATGCAAATCTAAATCGGCGCACTAGAGATGCGCGGATAGGCAATTATTTCATCCGCAACCGCATCACAAAAGTCGTCATCCACCCGCCATCCACTCGAACCAACATTTTATCAAAACCACACCCACTCGCCATCCGCCCGTTGTTATATATCTAATATAGACGATGCAAAGCATTAGTGAGGTTAGAAAGCTTATGCCTGTTAAAGAAAGGAGACTTTGTGTGCGCAGTTGCAGCAAGCAGAAGGATGCCTTTAAGAAGTTAAAAACATGTTTTAGAAAGATTAGGCCTATATTTTCATTAGGTAAAAAAATGTTCTGAATGTATTTCAATGAAAATTAACTTGTTAACGTTATAATGCTCAAATAGGGACGAGGGTGGGGTGCACAGTGAAACAGCGAACAATTTTGCGACAAAGATGAACCTTTATTGATTGATCTGCAGCCATGACAAAATATCAGACAATCTCCATTGTCAACGACAGGCAGGAAAATAAAGATAAACACATAGCCTATGTTGTAGGCATAGGCATAGGCTCATACGTTTTTAAGTTGAAATTTAAAAAAAAAAAAAAAAAGTGCCTAATAAGCCTTAGGCTGTCAATCACACGCACAAACTTAAATTATACAATAAAATATATATGTCATCCCTATTTAAACAAAAATAAATTAAATAAATAATAATAATTGAATTACAATGAAAATAGACGGTCGCGACAAACAAAGCAGGCTAAATAGCCTTACATTGTAGCCAATCGGAGATACGCTTCACTTGAAAGCGAGGCCAAATAATTAACACACAGTAGTATATCTCCAATAGAAAAAAAACACAATAAACAACGCAATTGCCTTAATCCCTTTGCATTGTAGTGCGCCCAAACAACACGTAACCATCACAATTATTCAACTGACCGAACTCAATATAGGTTAGACATGGGCTTATTTGGTATAGCCTAGGTAACGTAGAGTAATTCGTTTAACATATCCAACCGTATGTCTACTTACTTTTTTTTTTGTTAGCACTATGCAGGTGTTGCACCTTTCCTGCTTCCTGCACCCAGACCGTAGTCGAAGAGCGCAGGGGAGACACTTCTCCAGGGCCGATGTAGGCTCGGGGCAACACCCTTCACTTTACCCGGCAGTGGGTCTCCACATCGGACGACTTTAGGGTGAATGAAGAGTCCGGCGATTAGTTGCAACTCTTGCTTTATTGATTGCTTGCACACAGCCAATCCAACACAAAACAAAACAAACTAGTCCCCGCCCGCACTCACGCTACCGCTCCCTCTCTTCTCTCGCCCACACACTCACTGACGTCACTCACCTCACATGCTGTCACCTGTTAAAGGGCCACACACACACACACGCTACTCTCATAACACTGGAATAAAATGGCATCTACAGTCCCAGGATTCAGGCGAGAGCGCCTGGCCTCTAAAATGCGCCCTGCTACGCTGAAGGAGCGCTCACTTACGGCACTTGTTGCTGGGACGCATTGGATTCTCTTTATACATTTAACTATGTAAATATATTTCCAAATTGGTTCAACCGCCACCCGCCCGAATATATTTAAAATCGATTTTTTTCGTCATGCATCCGCCCGACCCGCGGATTATCCGCGGAGTCCGCGGTTGTGTCCGCAAACCGCGCATCTCTACGGCGCACTAAATCTCTTGCCAAGTGTAAAGATGAATACTTGTAGGACGTCCATTTTTCTAACAATTCGAGGCCTCCCTGCCGCAAAGCCGCGCCCACATCTCTGCTTTACAGTGCAGACATTCACAAGCCAGCTGACACGCTCACATTGGATCGGTTCTAAAGAATATGTCTTAATTGTGAGCTAAATGGTAAAAACATGATTATAGTGAGTGTGAATTAAAGTCATCTTTCCTTCATCTTACTTCCTTTCAATTCCCGCTTCTCAAATGATGACTTCACACTCACTACGATCATGTTTTTACCATTTATCTCACAATGAAGACATATTCTTTAGAAGCGATCCAAAGCCAGTCAGCTGCATCAAACTTATATGACAATGATCGTGACGTTCATATGTGACACTATCATGAAGTAATAGCGCAGCGAAATGATGAAAGACACACACAAATAGAAATAGGTGTATTCCAGCAGACTGCATGCCTCGGTGTAAAAAGCAATTCCATTCAATGTAAAAGTGCAGCGTCGACGCGTTTGGGTGTCGGATTGTCTCAACACCCCATGCACACTCACACGTTTGGAGCTGCCATTTTTTTAAATATGCAACTTTATTGCCATTATTTGTCTTTAAGCATCTGTCATGTTTCCTTCTTCCGCAGTAGGAAAGATGTAGGAGTGTCTGCTCTGAGAGGCAGCGATGTGGGCACGGCTTTGCGGCTGAGAGGCCTTGGATTGGTGGAATATTGACGTTCTATAAATATTGATCTTTACACTTGGCGAGACATTTAGCGCTCACATTTAGATTAATATTTAAGATTTAGATTCAACATTTAGGTTTAGATTCAACATTTAGATATAACATTTGTATTTAGATTTATCATTTAGGTTTAGAGTTACCATTTAGCGCTAAGATTTACATTTACATTTAACATTGAAGTTTAGATTTAAGATTTGGATTCAACATTTAGGTTTAGATTTAACATTAAGGTTTAGATTTAACATTTGTATTTAGATTTATCATTTTGGTTTAGATTTGGGGCGGCATGACATAGTGGGTAGAGCAACCATGCCAGAAACCTGAGGGTTGCAGGTTCGCTCCCCGCCTCTTACCATCCAAAAAAAAATCGCTGCCGTTGTGTCCTTGGGCGGGACACTTCACCCTTTGCTCCCGGTGCCACTCACACCGGTGAATTGAATGATGAATGATAGGTGGTGGTCGGAGGGGCCGTTGGCGCAAATTGCAGCCACGCTTCCGTCAGTCTACCCCAGGGCAGCTGTGGCTATGAAAATAGCTTACCACCACCAGTTGTAAATGAATGATGGGTTCTACATGTAAAGCGACTTTGGGTACTTAGAAAAGCGCTATATAAATCCCAGGTATTATTATTATTATTATTATTAGATTTACCATTCAGAGCTAACATTTAGATTTAGATTTAAGATTTAGATTCAACATTTAGGTTTAGATTTAACATTTAGATATAACATTTGTATTTAGATTCATCATTTAGGTTTAGATTTACCATTTAGCGGTAGCGCTAAGATTTACATTTCAGATGTTGATTTAGATTTAACATTGAAGTTTAGATTTAAGATTTGGATTCAACATTAAGGTTTAGATTCAACATTTGTATTTAGATTTGGATGGATGGATTTAAGATTAAAGTTTAGATTTAAGGGGCAGCGTTGCTCGGTTGAGTGTTCCAGGTTCGATCCCCGCTTCTGCCATCCTAGTCACTGCCGTTGTGTCCTTGGGCAAGATACTTTACCCACCTGCTCCCCGTGCCACCCACACTGATTTAAATGTAACTTAGATAATGGGTTTCACTATGTAAAGCACTTTGAGTCACTACAGAAAAGCGCTATATAATTATGATTAACCTCCCTTCACTTAACAATTTATATTCAGATTTAACATTTAGGTTTAGGATTTATATTTAATATTTAGATTCTTATTTAAGATATAGGTTCTGATATAACTCTTAGATTTAGATATCAGATTTGGATTTAGATTTAGATTTGGATTTAGATTTAGATTTAACATTTAGATATAATATTTAGATTTCAGATTTGGATTTAGATTCATCATTTAGATTTAGATTTAACATTTAGATATAATATTTAGATTTCAGATTTGGATTTAGATTCATCATTTAGATTTAGATTTAACATTTAGATATAATATTTAGATTTCAGATTTGGATTTAGCATTTAGATTTAGATTTAACACTTGGATATAATATTTAGAGTCAACATTTAATTTCAATTTAAATGTGAGAAGAGTGACCTAAATGTGAGAATGTGAGTTTAATCTAAGAAATATAGATGCAAGAAAAGTGTGACTGAACTTTAAAATTTGGCACCCAATAACAGATGGTGGTTTCATTAAAAAAGTCATGGATGTAGTTCTCACATCAGTATGTTCTATTTTTACAGGAACCTCAACATGATTGCACTGATAAAAGTCTCAGTACTTGTGGCTTTGGCAGCATTTCAATGGATGTTCACACGAGCCGAATGGGATACCAGCAAGGTAAAGCTATATTCGAACTACACCTGGGTTTTGTACTTTATAAAAAGGTAAATTTTAATGGTAAAAAACTGGCTCAGTTGCTAAATTGTTGGTTGTTTTTTTTTAGACCATAGTACTGTAAATTATTTTGTTTTTAAATAAAATAAAAAAAAGATTGTATACGGTACCACTGTTGGTAACTGAGCAGCCAGTTTTACAGTTTTAGTGTTGCTTTTACAGTGCATTACTGTACTGTAAATCAGGTCTCTCAAACCTGCGGGCCATTTGTGGCCCACTGGCCCATAATCTACGGCCCTCTACTTAACTTTATAGTTTTGTGGAACTTTTTAAGCATATTTTAAAATGTTTGGTCCAAAAATAAGCATTATAAATAATAAACATAGCTAACTAAACCAAACCTATGGATCAGCCCACCTTTGTTTACATTCAAGACCTCCAGCTTGCAGTTAACATATCCTCCCCCGGTGGTGTAGCATGTTTAGTGTGATGATCCGCTGCCATGCGGATCATGTTTTCTTTATGTTTAGGATTCGCTTAGTTCTGTTTTTCAGCACCCCTGGGTTTGTGTTTCTTGGTTGCCATAGGTGCTGATTATTTTCACGTGCCTCTGATTAGTGGACGGGACGCTAACCTGCTCCCGGGCACTAATCAGAGAGCCATTTATTCCTGCCTCTCGCCACACTTGGTTTGGCTGTTTTGTTTGCGTCACGCAACAAGTTACGTTTGAATACATTTGCTTCTGGTTCCTTTGCTGGTTTATCTTTTGCTAAGTTTTAGCTTTGCTTCCCGTGCTATCGGCACATTTTTCCTGTTTAGTATTCTTGCCTGATTTATGAAAATAAATCAACTTCTCACCTGCACGGCACTTCCGAACGTTCATCTGCATCTTGGGAAGACGACCAGCGCATTACCATGCCACCCATCCGTAACATTTAGCTATTCCTTGTCCTCCAATGGTGATACTACGTATTTTATTTGCTGCCATTGAGGCGAGGATTGCTGACTTAGAAGTGGTTTTGCACTATGGAAGGCTAACTCGCTAGGAAGGATGCAACATTGCATTGAGAACGCGTTCCTGGATGAAAACCAACACTTGCCATCAAATCTGAGGTACACTATATTGCCAAAAGTAATTGGCCACCTGCCTTGACTCACATATGAACTTGAAGTGCCATCCCATTCCTAACCCATAGGGTTCAATATGATGTCGGTCCACCTTTTGCAGCTATTACAGCTTCAACTCTTCTAGGAAGGCTGTCCACAATGTTGCAGAGTGTCTTTGTAGGAATTTTCGACCATTCTTCCAAAAGCGCATTGGTGAGGTCACACACTGATGTTGGTGAAGAAGGCCTGGCTCTCAGTCTCCGTTCTAATTCATCCCAAAGGTGTTCTGTCGGGTTCAGGTCAGTCAGGCCAGTCAAATTCATCCACACCAAACTCTGTCATTCATGTCTTTATGGACCTTGCTCTGTGCACTGGTGCACAGTCATGTTGGAAGAGGAAGGGGCCTGCTCTAAACTGTTCCCACAAGGTTGGGAGGATGGAATTGTCCAAAATGTTTTGGTATCCTGGAGCATTCAAAGTTACTTTCACTGGAACTAAGGGGCCAAGCCCAACTCCTGGAAAACAACCCCACACCATAATTCCTCCTTCTCCAAACACTCCTACCACTTTGTGGCTGAGTTGCAGTTGTTCCCAAACTCTTCCATTTTCTTATAAATAAAGCCGACAGTTGACTTTGGAATATTTATGAGCGAGGAATTTTCACGACTGGATTTGTTGCACAGGTGGAATCCTATGACAGTTCCACACTGGAAATCCCTGAGCTCCTGAGAGCGGCTATTCTTTCACAAATGTTTGTAGAAACGGTCTCCATGCCTAAGTGCTTGATTTTTACACCTGTGGCCGGGCCAAGTGATTAGGACACCTGAATCTGATCATTTGGATGGGTGGCCAAATACTTAGCAGCACAGAGGTGCTGCTAAGAGGAATGGCAGACACTGCCCAAGGATAGGTGTGCCAAGTGTGTGGACTCGTATTCAAAAAGGCTGTAATTTGCGCCAAAGGTGCATCAACAAAGTATTGATCAAAGGCTCTGAATACTTTTTGGCATGTACATTTTAATTTTTTTATTTTTAAATAAAACCTTTTCAAAATAAAACTTTTCACATTATCATTAATATGTAGAATTTTTGAGGACAAAAATAATTATATCCCATTTTCGAATTTGGCTGTAACATAACAAAATGTGGAAAAAGTGAAGCGCTGTGAATAGTTTCCGGATGCACTGTGGTTTATTTTCAGCAAGTCACTGGGAGAACATGCAAACTCCAGACAGAAAGAACCCGAGCCCGGGGATCGAACCTAGAACCTTCTCATTGTGAGGCACCAGCACTAACCCCTGTACGTCCATGCTGCCCCTAAATCTAGAATCTAAATATTGAATCCAAATGTAAATGTTAAAGCTAAATATAAATTTGAGCACTAAATATTAAATCTAAACCTAAATGTTAAGTCTAAATTTAAATGTTGAATTCCAAATGTAAATTTTTATTGTAAATCTAAATGTTAAATCCAAACCTAAATGTTAAATATAAATCTTCATTTTAAATATAAATATTCAATCTAAATCTAAATCTTAGATATGAATCTTCAATCTAAATGTGATTGTGAATTATTTAATCTAAAACTAAATGTTAAATTGAAATCGTGGCAGAGGGGTTAGTGCGTCTGCCTCACAATACGAAGGTCCTGAGTAGTCTTGGGTTCAATCCCGGGCTCGGGATCTTTCTGTGTGGAGTTTGCAAGTTCTCCCCGTGACTGCGTGGGTTCCCTCCGGGTACTCCGGCTTCCTCCCACCTCCAAAGACATGCACCTGGGGATAGGTTGATTGGCAACACTAAATTGGCCCTAGTGTGTGAATGTTGTCTGTCTATCTGTGTTGGCCCTGCGATGAGGTGGCGACTTGTCCAGGGTGTACACCGCCTTCCGCCCGATTGTAGCTGAGATAGGCTCCAGCGACCCCGAAGGGAATAAGCGGTAGAAAATGGATGGATGGATGGAAATTGAAATCTAAGTCTTGAATCTAAATCTGAAATCTAAATGTGAGCGCTGAAAGATCCAGGGAAAAAGTACACTAACCAAGTCTCCGTCTGATACTGTCACACGTCACAACATTATTGTGAGGACTTTGAAACCTCAACACCGCGATATCTGCAATACTATTGCATCTCTAAATATCCTGATGCAACTAAAGAATTAAAAGCTCTATCGTCGGCCAGATTTATATAATTAATATCGTTTATCGTGTATATCACGGCTGTCAAACTCGTTTTCATTGAGGGCCACATTGCAGTTTTGGCTGCCCTCAGAGGGCCGGGCGCTTGTAACATTAATAATAGAAACATACAAGTATAAGGACTAGCCGCATGATATTGTCACACGATTACCTATTCATTTGATTAGTAAATGTATATTTTACCTACACGGTCAAAAAAGTGGCATCATTTTACAATAACATTTACAGTAAAATGGTCACATTATTTTACTGTAAAATGTAGTGATAGGCTACACACATTTTGGTGTTTTTTTGCATACATTTTTTTTTGCTGTTTTTACAGTGAATTACTGTAAATGTAAAAATGGTACCACAGTTTTTTTTCTTACGGTAAGATTCGGAATTTAAAAAAATATATATATATTGTCATGTTTACAGTGTACGATTTTATGGATAACTTGAGGCCTTTGAAATCATAAGGCTAAGTAGATATTTATGTATGTTTTTACCCCCAAAAATGTTTAGAATGTATGATAATATAATATCTGTTGCATTATTAGATAGATAACGTTTAAAAGATATATCAGTGCATGCAATACATGTCTTTTTTTCTGTGAAAAAGAAAGAAAGATAAAGTACTTTATTGATGCATATTATTTCCAAGCTTTCACGGGCCATTCAAAATGATGTGGCGGGCCTTGAGTTTGACACCTGTGGTCTATATCGTGCAACCCTGACGGTTGCCCATACACCTGCCGTAACCTGTCGGTTCTTGAATAATGCATTCCTCCCATTTTACCCCACCAGATCAGTGCCGTGCAAAGGAACAAAGTAAATTATCATGTTTTTGCTCGTTTATTTTAAGTAGTCACATTGTTCATGTCCGTGATTTTGTGTTCAGTACACCACCAGTACTTTCCCTTTGCAGGTGAAGATCTCCAAGTCCAAGTCGAAATTCACAACCAATCATTTCGGACCTTGAAGCCTAAATTCGTATTGTACGAAAAGCAGAGTTTCTCTGCTCAGGGTCACAGGAGACTTTACAGGAAGGAGATTCTTAAGGAGAAAGGGGAGCCCGTTGAGGCGCAAAGTAACAAAACTGTGACGAAGATAATCACCATCCCTAGAGAGCTGCCGACGTCCATTTTGAATAGCGCCATCATCAAGCTGGAATACAAGCTGAAGGTAATCTTTGATCCACCATATCGATATAAATACTGTCAAGTCTGAAAAGACCATTTTAAAACTATTATATAGTTATGCTAGCAACTAAGTAGTGTTTTTACAGATCGTCCTTGGTATCAAATTTGCAATTGACCTAAAGATCAAACTTCCAATCGTTGTCCTACCTGCCCTTGAGGTTTCTGACGGAGAACAACCACCAGGTCCTGCAGCTGCCTTCTAACCAACCACCCTGGAGCCAAACACCGAGTATAGCGCAGCTACCCAACCACTTCACTTCCCTCCACCATATGAATCACACATAGTGTATCCCTCCTTAAATAATGCTGACGAATATGGAAATGTTCTATAAATATCCTTCCACCAGTGATGTGCGATGAGCTTCAAGGTAGATTAGGCACCTTTTTTATTTTATTTTAATTCCATATGGTCTCATCAATGCTTATGCAGGCTGCTTATTAATAGGATAACAAGAGAATAATTCACTTTCATAAAAATGTATTCATATACGTTCATTTACTTTATAACATTAAAAACAATTTGTGGTCTTACCTTTTATTTGTATGTGAAGTACATGCACCTATTCCAAGACATGTTATTTGATTATAAAAGTCTGATCAGAGCAGAATGTTAAAATATCTTTATAGTATTTTGTTTGTGTAAATAACGTTTTTTTTTGTTTTTTTTTTACAAAATTTGCTATAAACATGTGCATCAATGAACCAATATTGATTATTGCTGTTTTCTAAGTAAATTTGCATGTTATTTGAAAATGTTAATTTCTATCAATGATTATTGTGGTCTTGTGTTTCTTTTTTCTGTTTTTTTTGCCGTGCAGAATAATCAAGGAGGACTTGGACAACAACAGAGCACAAATAAATGACAAAAACACGTTCATACCAATTTGGATGATCATTTAAAAACTAAGTATTTTTATAACCTATTCACATTAATAAACTCATGTACTGAAACTGTAGTTGTTGTGATTCATTTCCTCTGCCTTCATGGCAAATAATTATATGATAATAATAATAATATACAATTCCAATATTTACCGTTTCTGGCTATAATGCAAGCAATGTGACACGTTTAGAAAATTACATCAATTGTGAATCGAATATTAATAAAGTAACTGCTAAATAAGAGATTGTGGTAGGGATAGACGGTGAGAACTCTTTCTGGGACATCTTCTGGATTGTCTGCATGTTTTTAAAAAAGGTACATGTCCCACTCCAACAAGCATTCACAAGCATAAAAATCTATCATTAACTAATAATTAGGATTAACAGCTTTAGAACGCTTGTCAACACTTCCTCTGGAATAAGGTAAAGGACCAAGAGAACACAAAAAAACTATTCGACATTCTTCTCTTAAATTCGTCATTAGTAAACCTCGGGAAACTGAGCAGCAGAAACGTGACGTAAATGTAAGGGCGGGGACAACTGACAAAACCAAGAATTGTCCCGTAGGCTAGACTGTCCTAGTTAATATCACTCCAGCTGCTGCTGGAGGACTCTCGCCAGGACCCACACTTTGTCGACTCCATGGGCTGGGTACTTGGAAGGATGCAGCCCCCGAAATTGAGACACAGCTTTTATGTCTTCCAGCTAACCTGGGAGCACCTCGGAATCCCCCGGGAAGAGCTGGACAAAGTAGCTGAGGAGAAGGAAGTCTGCCTCGGCTGCTGCCCCCGTGACCCGACTTCGGATACGCGGAAGAAGATGGATTGATAGATAGATGGATATATTTGATTATGCTTTTTTAGGAAAATGTATTTCATGCTCTTTTTGTAAAAAAAACAAAACAAAACATGCCTTCTTATCGTGGGAAAAACACAAAATATGCAGTATTTCTAAACATTGTTTCAAAGTGAACTACTTAAGATAAGGTAATTACACCTTTTAATATGTAAATAACACTTTTTGTGATGTATTAATATTTTTGGAGCAATGACAGTTTTTCCCAAAAAATCCCAACAAACCTTTCAGCGCTGAAAAGTTTTATTAGTCATATCTGATTTTTTTTTTTTTTTAAACTTTCAACACTTAAGTATTATTTTGTACTCCTGTAGTCTCCTTGTCAAGTCAAAGTCATATGCATTCTCTTTGATAATAAACTGTCATGATCCCTCGCCCGGTCCAAGTTTTGTCCAAGTTTAGTATTTCTTTAGTTGTTGATTTAGTTATGTTTCAGCACCCTGGTTTATTTCGTTGTTGCCATGGGTGCTGATTATGGTCACCTGCCCCTGATAAGTGGTGGGGACACTCACCTGCTCCGGGTCAATAATCAGAGAGCTATTCATTCCTGCCTCACACTATACTCTGCCTGGCAGTTTTGTTCGCTACATGCAACACGTTACGTTGGTGATTCTTGCTTCTTGTTCCTGTGCTAAGATTTTTTATATCTTCCCGTGCCATCGGCATGTTCCTATGTTTATATTATTGCCTGATTGCGGTAATCAACCATCTTTCTTACCTGTACGTTGCTTTCGAACGTCCAACTGCATAACTGCCAGGCAGAGTATGGCATGAGGCCAGGATAAATAGCTCTCTGATTAGTGACCGGTTGCAGGTGAGCGACCCGACCACTAATCGGAGGCAGGTGACAATAATCAGCACCCATGGCAACAAAGAAACAAACCAAGGTGCCGAAACAGAACTACATCAACAACTAAAGAAATACTAAACTGAGACAAAACATGACAATAAACATTGGTTTATTATGCACCATTTTTTCTTTCATTTATAAGATAAAATAAAAGTCAGTTCAGTCTGGCATGTCATTTTTTTCCCTTTTATTGTTAACAGTTTTACTAAAATAATTGTTGTTGCCCTTTTGTTGATATATTGTACCTTAAAAGAGGATATATATAGGAGAACATATTTTTTACACAAAACTTGTCTTACCATAAAATGGTTATCAATTGTTAGAAATTTGTGTTACGAAACATATGTTTCATTTCTGTTAATAATTTTAAGTTGTATGTCCCAAACAAATGCACTGGATTTGTTAAACCTACAGTATATCTTATCTAGTTTAGAATTTGTATTGACTTTAATTTTCAATTAAAGGGGCGGTATAGCTCGGTTGGTAGAGTGGCCGTGCCAGCAACTTGAGGGTTCCAGGTTCGATCCCAGCTTCTGCCATCTTAGTCACTGCCGTTGTGTCCTTGGGCAAGACACTTTACCCACCTGCTCCCAGTGCCACCCACATTGGTTTAAATGTAACTTAGTTATTGGGTTTCACTATGTAAAGCGCTTTGAGTCACTAGAGAAAACCGCTGTATGAATATAATTCACTTCACTTCACTTCACTTCAATGAGTGTTCACAAAGTTTTGACGGACAAGAAAAACTGGTTTTACATTATCTGCATAGTCAACACCGCCTGTTCATAGCATGTCTACCGGCTCTAAACAGACAGCACTTTACTGCTTGGATCAATCCGAGGCCTTTATAATCCGTATTTCTTTTGGGAAAATGACCATCAAAGATTTTTTAATTGAATATAATTCCATCAATAGCCAGAATATCTTCACAAATGGAGATACCATAACCGGAAGGATTATTTTGGAGGTCTCGAAAGACACAACAGTCCAATCTCTAATTTTTATTGGAAAAGGAAAGGCTACGGTTTGCTGGTACGAACAATATGGACAATATTACCACCGTTACTACTGGTCTGATGAGAAATATTATGAAATCAAACAACGTATTTTGAAATACGGTAATGTATCGAATTAGCTCTTTTTTCATCATTGTTCCCAGCTTTGATTAAGATGCTTTGATTATACATCCAGGTAATGAAACAATTCCCAAAGGAAGACATGTGTTCCCTTTTACCTTCAAAGTCCCTGACAGGTATGCATTTTGTCTTCTGGGTGTTGCTGACGAATCATGAACCTGCTTTTGTACATTGCAGAAAAATGCCGTCTTCCTTCAAGTCAGGGACCGGTAAAGTTGTTCATAAGGTTAAGGCAGAGCTCAAACAGTCAATGAAACTGACAAAGGAAGCTAAAGCCCACTTTACATTTGTCTCCAAAGCTGACATGGATATACACGGACTTATGGTGAGAAGTCTGTTTAGATGGATTCATGAATGTAATCCTCACTTAACCAATTGATTTTTTTTTTCCTCTCAGGAACCTCAGCATGAGTGCACTGATAAAAGTCTCAGCGTTTTTGGCTCCGGAAATGTCGCAATGGATGTTTACACAAGCAGAATGGGATACCAGCAAGGTGGTGATATATTTGAAAACTATTTAATGACGTCGATCGGACACCTGACATCATGGCGGCCACTTTTATTGTGAACTACAATGTGAACAACTCAATTGAAAAATAAGATGGTATATTTTAGGGTGAACTGAGGAAAAAAAAAAAAAACTGTAACAACCAGGTTGCATAAAAATGCACACTCTTAAAGGAAACGGGCACATTTTGGGGGGAAATTTGCCCTTCATCCACAATCCTTACGTGAGACAAGAACATACGTCTTTCACTTTTCCGTGCGTTCTAATTAGTGAAAAACTGCTCGCAAGAGGCGGCTAACAACGCAGTAAAAGGCGGATACCATCTAGTATGCCACAGGTCTCAACCTCAAGGACCGGGGCCCAGATCTGGCCCGCCACATCAATTTGTGTGGCCCCCGAAAGCGTGGAAATAATATGTGTAAATAAAGTACCTTATCTTTTCTTAATAAATATATTACAAATATAAATGTACTGTGTACAATTACATATATTTACACTTTAATCATCTCTAATAATAAAACAAAAAATTATATCATCATTCATTTCAAAACAATGTTATTGTTGAAATAAAGATAAATACTTAAATATCTGCTTGACTAATGATTTCAAAGCAAGTAATCCAACAAAATATTCATGTGAAAATTTTACAGTACAATTTTTTTACAGTAAAATCCACTTTCCATATAGAGTAATAATACACTATAAAACACAACAACCATAGATTTTACAGTGTAAAAAACTAATTTTTACGTTAAAAAAAACCCCAGTTGTACCATTTTTCCATTCCATTTAATTAAATTCCATGGTTTTTATTTTATTTTATATGCTGTAAAAAAATAAATAAAACCCTGCAAATATTATGGTGAAATTGTGGCGACTAAACTGCCAGTTTTATACAGTACAATATAAAGATTTGGTTTTGTGCAGCGTACGTAAAAAAAAGACTTTTATTCAAATGTTTTATATATACACATTTATATTATTCACTGTTAAAAGCGGACCTCTGAGAGCAACCATAACTGCGATGTGGCCCTCAATGAAACAAGTTTCTTGAAATTGACTACTGTCACTTGATTATAATAATAAGACATTTAAATTGTTATGTCAGGTTTGAGACAAATGTGCTGCTGGTATGACCACAGTGTGCACGTCTGTATTCCACTGAGTGCTCAGGGTGTTTTTACGTTTGCTCAAATACATGAAAAATTAGAGGGAACATTGCCAGCCACCCTTTATATATACACATTTATATTATTCACTGTTAAAAGCGGCCCTCTGAGAGCAACCATAACTGCGATGTGACCCTCAATGAAACACGTTTGACACCCCTGTAGTATGCCTATAAAGATCTCTAAAAAACACTCAAAACCCTCCAACATCATTTTGAATACATGCTGGATGTAATGTTGCAACATTCATAATAACATGTAATATTAACAGTATTTAGTCATAGTAATTATGACAAAACACCAATAAATCAGATTAAAAAAAAAAAAAGCTCTGATAAGCGTTTATTTAAAAATGTGGCATTACCCAGACTGTGCTGTAGGTGTGTTAGTGTGAGCAAATGAAGCGCTCCTAAACCTCCCCTGAGCTCACTATAAATAAATATGGCGTCGATGGTGTGAAACTTTTGCGTACTAGTTTTTTTATAAATGTTCTGCAAAGATTACATGGGGAAGGAAATAAAAAATTGCGCTTTAACACATCAAACCTTGTCAGCCACCTGAAAAGCCAACATCGCTATGACTGAGTTTTGAAAGTTTCCAAAGCCAACTGCAAAAGAAGATGTACACAAACTAATTATATCTAAATTTTAAAAAGCATTAGATATAAATAAGTTAATCAATCATTGGTATTAGCTGTAAAAAATTTTTTTTGTGCATCCCTAGTTTTTAGCGTCCACATTTTTCGTTACTTTACACCTCCTGGAGCATATACCAGCTGCACCCGGGCGGAAGGCAGGGTACAGCCTGGACAAGTTGCCTATAGTCAGGGTTTCCCCGTAATGTAAATGATTGTGGCGGTGCGCCATGGCAATATATTAGCCGCCACACCTTAAAAATGAGGCTTTTTGACGTGAAAACAAAATAATGTAATAAAGACTCTCAAAACTTTAGTACAATCTACAATAACACCAGAAATAAATGCTAGATTTGTTGCCAGTCGTTTTTAATTAAGAAAAAAGTCACTTAGAGGATTGGAGAAATCTGTAGAAAAATATATAATAAATAAAAGCACAATAAGCAAAATAGATCCATCACCCTCACCCTTGGGAGGTGAGGGGAGCAGTGAGCAGCAGCGGTGGCTGCGCCCGGGAATTATTTTTGGTGATTTAACCCCCAATTCCAACCCTTGATGCTGAGTGCCAAGCAGGGAGGTAACGGGTCCCATTTTTATAGTCTTTGGTATGATTTGGCCGGGGTTTGAACTCACGACCTACCGAGCTCAGGGCGTACACTTTTAGATTTGTTTTAAATGTATGTTTACATTTATTTCTTTTTTAAAGAAAATATGTGCATCATAGCAAATAATGTGAAGATGTCATATTGGCCACGCCCCTAACCACGCCCCCCCCCTCCGCCACAGGTATCTTGGCAATCTAGAGGGAAACCCTTATAGTTGACACGAAATGTGGAAAAATCTCTGAATGTATTTGTGTGTCTTCTTATTTACATTATAAAAGCCTGGCATTTAACAACATGTGCACATGTATCTGCAACTGGTGCAACGACACGTGTGATTTTTATGTGTCGTGCCTCCTTGCAGGTGAAGATCTCCGGGTCAAAGTTGTAGTCCATAACCAATCGTCTCGTGCGGTGAAGCCCAAAATGGTGTTGTACAAAAAGAAGAGCTTCTTTGCCCAGGGTGAAAGGAAACATTCCACCATGGATATTCTTGAGGAAAAAGCGGAGTCGATTGACGCGTACAGCAAAGAGACGGTGAAAATGGTGATAACCATCCCTAGAGAGCTGCCGTCGTCCATTTTGAATTGCGGCATCATCAAGCTGGAGTACAGGCTGAAGGTAAACCACACAGACTGCTTAGATCCACGACTAGAGGAACTAATACAGTTCTGTTTTTTACAGATCATTCTGGATATCAAATATGCAATCAACCCAAAAGTCAAACTTCCAATAGTCGTCTTACCCGCCTTGGATGTTCCTGACATTAAACAACCACCAGATCCCGCAGCTGCCTTTGGATTTGAAGCATTTGGGAACTCAAACCAACCAACCTGGAGTCAAACACCCCAGTGTAGAACAACAACAACTCAACCTCTGGACCTCCCTCCACCATATGAATCACACACAGTGTACCCTTTGGGTGATGCTGACAAATATGAAAGTTATCTATAAGTCTCCTTCCACTGCCTTTAAAAAAATAAAAAAAGACAATGTAACCTGACTGGTGCCAAAGAACGCCACACAGACTGAGGAACAGATTCTCTGAATGTTCTCTGTTGCAATGGATTACCATCCCCCCTCCCCATCCATGCGTGAGGAACACTTAAATGGAAACTGCACTTTTATTGGGGAATTTTGCCCATCGTTCACAATTATGAGAGACAAGAAGACAAAAGTTGTGTTATGGTTGCAGGAGGGAGTAGTGACGGCACAGTGCCACAAGGGGGTGATGTTGCTCTATGTTTTATTATATATATATATATATATATATATATATATATATATATATATATATATATATATATATATATATATATATATATATATATATATATATATATATATATATATATATATATACACAATATGTATAATAGTAGTGAATTATATTTATATAGCGCTTTTCTCTAGTGACTCAAAGCGCTTTACATAGTAAAACCCAAGATCTAAGTTCCATTTAAAGCAGTGTGGGTGGCACTGGGAGCAGGTGGGTAAAGTGTCTTGCCCAAGGACTCAACGGCAGTGACTAGGATGGCGGAAGCGGGGATCGAACCTGGAACCCTCAAGTTGCTGGCACGGCCACTCTACCAACCAAGCTATACCGCCCCGGTATATAATAATACACAATACTAAATATACATATACTAAACAAAAGAATGGCGTGAGACTAATCCACAAGGGGTGTATGTGTGTGTGACAATGTGTATAATTAATTGTTGTGCATTACCGTGAGGTGTTGGGCGAGAGGAGGGACAAAGAAGAAGAAGGTTCGTGAGACAAGCGGTAGGTCCGTGGGGCTGAGGAAGACGTCAAGAGGTCCGTGTGCAAAGCGGGGGTCGAGGATCGAGGGAGGCAGTCCGAAGTCCAAGGGGGAAGTCGAGGCGCACAGCTCGATTATGGAAGACACAGGAAGAACTGCGGGAAGACACAAGGGAGATCAGACAAGGGAACTCGGAAGACAGGAGAGCAATCAAGCACACAAGAGGGAAGCCAGACACGGGATGCTTACTATGAACAGAAGACTAAGATCCTTGGGTCCCCTGGTCTTTATACAGCTCGCCCTCATCAGTCCCAGGTGTGCTGATTGCTGATCGCCCACAGCCTTGTCGAAATGTGGGCGTGACGCGGCCAGCGCGAGCAGGGGCGTGTCTCTGCGGCTGCAAACGGAGGTGCTGGCAGACCCAGCTGCCGGAGAAACTTTTTTTTTCTGCTTTCTAACAAAAAATCGTCTCATTCTGGGTAGTTAGCAATGCAGGTAATGGAAGAAATACATTTTTACCTCTAAATAACTTTAAAAATGCCTTCATAAACCGTCAACAATACTGCATTTACGTTCCATAACCTGTATAATAACCAAACTGTAGCAACATTGTTATTGTAAGAGGAACTGAGGAACTCTTTTTTTAGCACGGTAACACATCGGCGTGCTTTGGTATTAGCAAAATAAGCCAACTACGGTAAGAGATAAATAATGGATTAGATTTATATAGCGCTTTTCTAGACACTCAAAGCGCTTCACAGAGAAGTGAGAACACATCATTCATTCATTCATTCATTTCACATTCACACCTGGTAGTGGTAAGCTACATTTGTAGCCACAGCTGCCCTGGGGTGACGGAAGCATGGCTGCCAGATTGCCCCTACGGCCCCTCCGACCACCACCTATCATTCATTCACCAGTGTGAGCGGCACTGGGGGCAAGGGTGAAGTGTCCTGCTGAAGGACGCAACAACAGTGAACCTGCAACCCTCAATTTTCTGGCACGGCTGCTCTACCCACCACGCCATGCCGCCCTTAAGCTAGCTTCAACATCAACATGAATGGCGTTTCAGTTTGTAATGCACAACACTGCTAATACGACACCAATCTGTACTGAGTGAAACACATGAACAATCATATTACAGTATCTGTAAAGTATTATTTCATGTTTTGTTTGTACACAGCTGAGCTAGCCAGACTGTGTATGTACTGTAGTTGTACTAACAGGTATGACGTGCTGCGTGTATCATGATCTATATTAAATGACTCACTCGATGGACAGTTGTTCGTCTGGTCCAGCTGGCCTGGGACGTTTCCTGTTGATTTGGGGTAAGCAATCCATTTATGTCGAAATAGCTTGTCTCCAAAGTGCCAAAATCGCTTTCATCCCCATCTGCCGGCTTCCGTCTGCTCCAACGTCTCACTCTTCCTTCGTGCACACTTCTAGAAGCAGCAGTATGTTCAGCTTCAAAAGTATGAGGTTGTGAATCCTCATTTGTCCAAATAAGTCGTCTCCGTTGTTTATAACCAAATCTGCCATGATTAGAAAACACTCTCGTGTTTGATTCCATAAGTAGGAACACACACATGTTGCTAGAAGTCAGAAGTGTGCTGCTATGGAAACAGAATTGAATGGAAAAAATCATTCCCAGAAATGATTAAAATGACCAAAATAGGGTAAATATTGAACATATTATATATTGTTATGAACATGTCTGTTACTACATTTCATTTATACTTGCAGTGTGTATATAAAACATTGATGGAGGGTTTTGAAGTTGTTTTAGAGGGCCTTGAATGCTACAACGGTGATTCCCATTAGCCACATCTAAGCGTTTTTTATAAAATCGTAAAAAAAAAAGACATATGTGTTATTGTCTCAATAGGCAAAATTCCAAAAAAAGGGAAGTTCCCCTATAACTTGTCCAATCTGTGCTGAACTGTGCTTTTATTTGGTAATAGTGCTATTTATAATAAACTCTATTTATATCATATTATATTTAAATTAAAATTATTATGTATGACCCTGTAAAGGACAAGCGATAGAAAATGGATGGATGGATGTACATACTACCGTTCTTGTGGTGTGGACCTCTGGTATTAAGTTTTGTGTCATGCTGTTATGACAATAAAGTTCACTGAACCCTTGAAGGAGACTACAAATATTGCATGTTTTATAGCAAGGTGGAAATAAATGTGCGATACAAGGTTTGATCACTCTAGTTTAAATATAAACTGTACACTTAAACACTTAACTTCAGAGTGCTTAGATATTGCTTGTGGTGTACTCCAGAGGTCTGTTCTTAGTCCCAAAATGTGGTAAATAGTGTCAAAGCGCTTTGAGTTCCTTAAAAAGGTAGAAAAGCGCTATACAAGTACGACCCATTTACCATTTACCAAAAACTATTCAATCTACAAAACCCAAAACCAGTGAAGTTGGCAGGTTGTGTAAATGGTAAATAAAAACAGAATACAACATTTTCAACCTAAATTCAATTAAATAGACTGCAAAGACAAGATACTTAACGTTCGAACTGGTAAACTTTGTTATTTGTTGCAAATATTAGCTAATTTGGAATTTGATGCCTGCAACATGTTTAAAAAAAGCTGGCACAAGTGGCAAAAAAAACTGTGAAAGTTTTGGAATGCTCATCAAACACTTATTTGGAACATCCCACAGGTGAACAGGTTAATTGGGAACCGGTGGGTGCCATGATTGGGTATAAAAGTAGCTTCCATGAAATGTTCAGTCATTCACAAACAAGGATGGGGCGAGGGTCACCACTTTGTGAACAAATGCGTGAGCAAATTTTCGAACAGTTTAAGAACAACATTTCTCAACCAGCTACTGCACGGATTTTAGGGATTTATAAATTATAAATAAATGATAAATGGGTTATACTTGTATAGCGCTTTTCTACCTTCAAGGTACTCAAAGCGCTTTGACAGTATTTCTACATTCACCCATTCACACACACATTCACACACTGATGGCGGGAGCTGCCATGCAGGGCGCTAACCAGCACCCATCAGGAGCAAGGGTGAAGTGTCTTGCCCAAGGACACAACGGATGTGACTAGGATGGTAGAAGGTGGGGATTGAACCCCAGTAACCAGCAACCCTCCGATTGCTGGCACGGCCACTCTACCAACTTCGTCACGCCGTCCCCGATTTCACCATCTACGGTCCGTAATATCATCCAAAGGTTCAGAGAATCTGGAGAAATCACTGCACGTAAGCAGCTAAGTCCGTGACCTTTGATCCCTCCGGCGGTACTGCATCAAAAACCGACATCAGTGTGTAAAGGATATCACCCCATGGGCTCAGGAACACTTCAGAAAACCACTGTCTGTAACTACAGTTGGTCGCTACATCTGTAAGTGCAAGTTGAAACTCTACTATGCAAAGCGAAAGCCATTTATCAACAACACCCAGAAACGCTGCCGGCTTCGCTGGGCCCGAGCTCATCTAAGATGGACTGATGCAAAGTGGAATAATGTTCTGTGGTCTAATGAGTCCACATTTCAAATTGTTTTTGGAAACTGTGGACGTGGTGTCCTCCGGACCAAAGAGGAAAAGAACCATCCGGACTGCTATAGACGCAAAGCCAGCATCTGTGATGGTATGGGGGTGTATTAGTGCCCAAGGCATGGGTAACTCACACATCTGTGAAGGCGCCATTAATGCTGAAAGGTACATACAGGTTTTGGAGCAACATATGTTGCCATCCAAGCAACGTCTTTTTCATGGACGCCCCTGCTTATTTCAGCAAGACAATGCCAAGCCACATTCTGCACATGTTACAACAGTGTGGCTTCGTAGTAAAAGAGTGCAGGTACTAGACTGGAACCTAAAGTATTTGTATACACGCACAACTTTGAAAGTTTTTAGTGTATCTGTGTGAGGGATTAAACTATGGGATGGATTAGTAGAGAACTTAAACAATGTACAGTGGAACCTCAATCACCTATTTGAGAACTTATTGTTTTACGAACGTTTAGATCGAGCCACATATGCATCTGTGTGGGACCCATGTCTCACATGAATACCTCAAGTGAAGGAAACTCGCGATTGCAGCTATTTCGGATAAAACACTTCTCAGACGGCAAGAGAACTTTGGAAAGTCCAGGTCAGCTGTGATTCTACTTACCGAAAAACTTTGTCCATATGTCGAAGGAGAGACAAGGAGAATGCGAGCTCCCGTGGATGTGATAAAAAAAGGTCGCGTGTGCTTTGTATTACCTGGCCGTCGAGGGAAGACTACGGAAAACATTGAATGCATTTGGACTGGCAAAACAGACTGTATCAGTTATTGTCCGCCACGTATGTCGCAGACTCAACGTCTAGGTCCAGAGTATATAAAGTCAACAAAAATGAATGGACAATGAAGGTGAAGGCAAAAGAGTGAGGAGTGTCCTGACCAGATATCTAGATCCCTAGATTGATTGCTGTCAAATGTTATTTGTCACATTGTTTACTTTTACGTGTCCATTAAAGATTTGATTAATTCATGATGGCTCAGGTGTGATTCACTACAATAGGGCCCCACAGCACTCTGGATTCCAGTTAATTGAAATACCACAACACGGGATATTGTGCAGATAAGTAAAGTTTATTTTAAGAACTTGCACACAAAGCAACACTGGAGGTGACGTATGAGGGGCCATTAGGGACATTATTCAGAACTACCTCTTACATACACTACTGAAATGCTCTCACATAAACAACTGAAATCTTTTTCTTTTATACACACTACTGAAACACTCTTATAAACACTACTGAAATGCTCTTACATACACTACTGAAATGCTCTCACATAAACAACTGAAATCTTTTTCTCTCACACACCCTACTGAAACACTCTTATAAACACTACTGAAATGCTCTTACATATACTACTGAAACACTCATATAAACACTACTGAAACACTCTTATAAACACTACTGAAATACTCTTACATACACTACTGAAACACTCTTATAAACACTACTGAAATACTCTTACATACACTACTGAAACACTCTTACATACACTACTGAAACACTCTTACATACACTACTGAAACACTCTTATAAACACTACTGAAACACTCTTATAAACACTACGGAAATACTCTTACATACACTACTGAAACACTCTTACATACACTACTGAAACACTCTTATAAACACTACTGAAATACTCTTACATACACTACTGAAACACTCTTACATACACAACTGAAAAACTCTTATAAACACTACTGAAATACTCTTACATACACTACTGAAACACTCTTATAAACACTACTGAAACACTCTTATAAACACTACTGAAACACTCTTATAAACACTACTGAAACATTCTTACATACACTACTGAAACACTCTTATAAACACTACTGAAACATTCTTACATACACTACTGAAACACTCTTATAAACACTACTGAAATACTCTTACATACACTACTGAAACACTCTTATAAACACTACTGAAACACTCTTATAAACACTACTGAAATACTCTTACATACACTACTGAAACACTCTTATAAACACTACTGAAACACTCTTATAAACACTACTGAAACATTCTTACATACACTACTGAAACACTCTTATAAACACTACTGAAACATTCTTACATACACTACTGAAATGTTTTTGTCTCACGCACACACACACACCTGGCATTATTTTTCACTAGTATGTATAAACAGGTTTCACCTGTGCGTGTGTGTGCTTTTTACACGTGTGTGTAAGGGACAACAATTTCAGTAGTATGTGTGCAAAGATTTCAGTTATGTGTATGAGCGCATCTTACCATTGTGTATACGAGCATTTTACCACTATGTGTAAGAGCATCTTACTAGTGTGTGTGAGCGATGTTGCATTCCGGTTCCGGTATAATCCCCGCCCCTTTTCAGACAAGTTTATTTTTATTTTTTTTAAAGCCAAGTTGTGGACAAAATGTCTGCCGACAAGTAGCTTAACCGAGGCGGGAGCTCCACTTCATAATTTGAGGGCTTCAGCGGAGAATATAATAACACTTTCAATGCAACAAGGGTCGGACTGCCGCCATGGGTCTCCCCCGCAGGACGCGGCACCTGAGCGGCCACACAGCGGTGCCTTTCTCCTCCCGACAGCCGCAGCCTGGAGCACTCGTTCCATTGCGAGTTTGCACCGCACACATGCAACGTTTCAGTTCATGGACATCGGGGCAAAAGGAGGAAAAGGTAATTAGACATTATTTATTTCTAAATGATTTGTTGAATCACACGAAATGTAAGACAACATGGCATTGTAGTGAGCTACAATGGTAACATGTCGAAATGTGAGTCACGTCGTGTTACGTCAGTAGCTAATCATATACTAATGATAATGGATTGCATTTATTTAGCGCTTATCATCGACTAAATAAGGGGTCCCCAAACTACGGCCCGCGGGCCGGTTACGGCCCTCCAAAGTCCAACATCCGGCCCGCTGGGAAAAAAAAAAAAATTGTATTATTATTTTCAATCTGTCTTTTCTAATCTAATCCATTTTTTGGTGTTCCCTAGCCGCTCAGGCAAATCATATTGTCTACAAATGCATTTCCCTGTATGACTTATATTGTCTTAGCTGTTTTCATGTGATCTGATTGTTACATTCTTATTTCAGAGTCACCACACAGCTGCATGACCATTTCAACAAGGACGGAATAAACAACCTCTGGATTCGTGGAACTTCTCTGCACACAAATATATTAATTGGAATATTCAATACATTTCTCATAAACATATTAAATATATTTTTCTTTTTTTTTCTCAAAAAAGGTTCCCTATGCCTTATTATTTATATACTTTTCAATGCTTCTTGTAGTCAGACAATAGATATTGTTTGTCTAAAATTATAGTTTAAGTTAATGTGTTAATATTTACACCTAGCCCCTAACCTAAATAAAATAATCATAAGACAAAAAAATTGTGTATCACAAGCGTTTGGGACAAGTTTGGGGAGATTTTGACAAAGTGTGTGTGGGGGTGGGGGCTGGATGACATTACTAGTCAGAACATAAAATAACTTAAAAACATCAACCGTAGAAACATAAATGTTCACAGCACAAACGTATTGTGGTGTTATTCTGATATTTGCAATAATAAAGTGGGCAACTTCATACAGGTCTGTATAACAGGTTCCTTATTTATTTATTTTTTACAAAATGTTTAAACAAAATGTTAATTTGCAGAATACACTGCACAAGTGAAGAAAACATTTTAACAAACCTTATTATTCCCATGTTGTCCACTGAATAAAGTGCAGAATTGAAGTGAAAATGTCTATTCCATAGTTGCCATCATTTTCAAGTGGGTTCACTTGTTGAAAAATGTTCATTGTTGTCTCATTAATGTTTACATCTATGTCTGGAATTACACACCGACAAGTATTGAAAGGATATGAATAATGAGACATAAGGAACCTTTCTGAGACAAAAAAGGTTGTTTTCAACACACTGTTGAAAATAATATTCACAATGTTTCTATGTGAAATTTATTGAATATTCCAATTAATATATTTGTGTGCAAAGAAGTTCCATGAATCCAGAGGTTGTTTATTCCGTCCTTGTTGAAATGGTCATGCAGCTGTGTGGTGACTCTGAAATAAGAATGTAACAATCAGATCACATGAAAACAGCTAAGACAATATAAGTCATACAGGGAAATGCATTTGTAGACAATATTATTTGCCTGAGCCGCTAGGGAACACCAAAAAAATGGATTAGATTAGAAAAGACAGATTGAAAATAATAATACAAAAAAATTGTTTTTCCCAGCGGGCCGGATGTTGGACTTTGGAGGGCCGTAACCGGCCCACGGGCCGTAGTTTGGGGACCCCTTATCTAGTCGATGATAAGCGCTAAATAAATGCAATCCATTATCATTAGTATATGATTAGCTACTGACGTAACACGACGTGACTCACATTTCGACATGTTACCATTGTAGCTCACTACAATGCCATGTTGTCTTACATTTCGTGTGATTCAACAATCATTTAGAAATAAATAATGTCTAATTACATTTTCCTCCTTTTGCCCCGATGTCCATGAACTGAAACGTTGTATGTGTGCGGTGCAAACTCGCAATGGAACGAGTGCTCCAGGCTGCGGCTGTCGGGAGGAGAAAGGCACCGCTGTGTGGCCGCTCAGGTGCCGCGTCCTGCGGGGGAGACCCATGGCGGCAGTCCGACCCTTGTTGCATTGAAAGTGTTATTATATTCTCCGCTGAAGCCCTCAAATTATGAAGTGGAGCTCCCGCCGCGGTTAAGCTACTTGTCGGCAGACATTTTGTCCACAACTTGGCTTTAAAAAAAATAAAAATAAACTTGTCTGAAAAGGGGCGGGGATTATACCGGAACCGGAATGCAACATCGCTCACACACACTAGTAAGATGCTCTTACACGTAGTGGTAAAATGCTCGTATACACAATGGTAAGATGCGCTCATACACATAACTGAAATCTTTGCACACATACTACTGAAATTGTTGTCCCTTACACACACGTGTAAAAAGCACACACACGCACAGGTGAAACCTGTTTATACATACTAGTGAAAAATAATGCCAGGTGTGTGTGTGTGCGTGAGACAAAAACATTTCAGTAGTGTTTATAAGAGTGTTCCAGTAGTGTTTATAAGAGTGTTTCAGTAGTGTATGTAAGAATGTTTCAGTAGTGTTTATAAGAGTGTTTCAGTAGTGTTTATAAGAGTGTTTCAGTAGTGTTTATAAGAGTGTTTCAGTAGTGTATGTAAGAGTATTTCAGTAGTGTTTCTAAGAGTGTTTCAGTAGTGTATGTAAGAATGTTTCAGTAGTGTTTATAAGAGTGTTTCAGTAGTGTTTATAAGAGTGTTTCAGTAGTGTATGTAAGAATGTTTCAGTAGTGTTTATAAGAGTGTTTCAGTAGTGTTTATAAGAGTGTTTCAGTAGTGTATGTAAGAGTGTTTCAGTAGTGTATGTAAGAGTATTTCAGTAGTGTTTATAAGAGTGTTTCAGTAGTGTTTATAAGAGTGTTTCAGTAGTGTATGTAAGAATGTTTCAGTAGTGTTTATAAGAGTGTTTCAGTAGTGTTTATAAGAGTGTTTCAGTAGTGTATGTAAGAGTGTTTCAGTAGTGTATGTAAGAGTATTTCAGTAGTGTTTATAAGAGTGTTTCAGTAGTGTTTATAAGAGTGTTTCAGTAGTGTATGTAAGAGTATTTCAGTAGTGTTTATAAGAGTGTTTCAGTAGTGTTTATACGAGTGTTTCAGTAGTATATGTAAGAGCATTTCAGTAGTGTTTATAAGAGTGCTTCAGTAGGGTGTGTGAGAGAAAAATATTTCAGTTGTTTATGTGAGAGCATTTCAGTAGTGTATGTAAGAGCATTTCAGTAGTGTTTATAAGAGTGTTTCAGTAGTGTGTATAAAAGAAAAAGATTTCAGTTGTTTATGTGAGAGCATTTCAGTAGTGTATGTAAGAGGTAATTCTGAATAATGTCCCTAATCGCCCCTCATATACAAACATGCACTGTAAAAACTGCATTTTTTTTACATGTTCGCAGTCATTGGTTGTAATGTCAGAGTACATTTTGATCACAGCATTTGACTGAAAAAATACTGTTAAAGGCTGGTAAATCATTACAGTGCGCTTATATATACCTGCTCTTCAACCCTGTTTGTGGTTTTTACAACCTGCTGGTTCTCTCAAAGACTATCCTCATACCGTCAGAGTATTTAAAAATAATTGGAGCAGGTTAATCACTTGAATGGCTTTTAGATACTCAACAGGCATCACTATTTTTGAATTGTAGCACTTTTGAACAAGTTACTTGTTAGGGTGTCACAGGGCGCGCCCCAAAGATAAGAAGGGGGGAAACAAGTAACATTTTTGCTCAGCGCTTATAGCAGGACCTCCAGGCTCGGCTGCTCTCATGATATTATTACACAAATGCCAATGCATTTGATTTTTTTTTTTAATACGTGATCCCTAAAAAAATCGGCAGATATGAGAGAAATTAAAACATTTACATTTAGTGTTAGAGAGAAAATAGACCTATTTAATAAGTTATATCCAGAAGATTTCTGTTGTATAATCATTAATAAACTTTGGTAAAGATGAGAGAAATGTAGGTAACTCGTGCATGTTTATACCTGTATATAGCTGTGTGTGTGTGTGTGTGTGTGTGTGCGTGCGTGCGTGTGTGTGTCTGTGTGTGGACAATAAAGATTTTCTAAGTCTAAGTCTAAGTGTGTGAGGATTTCCCCCTTACCAATACCAAAATGTACTTTGATACTTGTTGATACTTTTCTAAATAAAGGGGACCACACAAAATTGCATTATTGGCTTTATTTAACCAAAAAACCTTGGGGTACATTAAACATATGTTTCTTATTGCAATCTAAGAAAAATGTTGTCCTTAAATAAAATAGTGAACATACAAGACAACTTGTCTTTTATTAGTAAGTAAACAAACAAAGGCTCCTAATTTGTCTGCTGACATATGCGGTAACATATTGTGTCATGTATCATTCTATTCAATTCAATTGTGTCAAAATTATGAAGGACAAGCGGTACAAAATGGATTATTAATCCACATGTTCATTTACTGTTAATATCTGGTTATTGTCTGTTTCAACATGTTCTATCTACACTTCTGTTAAAATGTAATAATCACTTATTATTCTGTTGTTTGGATACTTTACATTAGTTTTGGATGATACCACAAATTTGGGTATCGATCCGATACCAAGTAATTAGTTAGTTTTATGTACACACACACACACACACACACACACACACACACACACACACACACACACACACACACACACACACACACACTCAAGAATAGATAAGCATGCCATCTCTTTTTAAATAATGAAATAATGAGTATTATATACTGTACATTTAGGATGAGTAGGATTCTCTGTAAAAATATGGGAGCATATATATACTCTCTCTCTCTTTCTCTCTCTCTCTCTCTCTCTCTCTCTCTCTCTCTCTCTCTCTCTCTTTCTCTCTCTCTATCTCTCTCTTTGCCTGTCTTGTCTGTTTTTACTTCTGGCTCTTCTGACCTTTTGCCAGGTTTTGTTCAGTGGTTTAGCCCCTTTTTTCGTACCTTATTGTTCCCACACTTTTTGTTTTCATGGCAACAAAGGCTTTTGTTGCTCTTTTGGACTTACCGGTAGTTTTTTTTTCACACCTGTGTGCTCCTTTTGTTAATAAATAATTTGGTATTGACCTCTCAGTGAGTCTCTGCTTTGGGGTCCAATTACACCATCCATCCATCTTCTTCCACTTATCCGAGGTGGGGTCGCGGGGGCAGCAGCCTAAGCAGAGAAGTCCAGCATTCTCTCTCCCCAGCCATTTTTTCCAGCTCCTCCCGGAGGATCCTAAGGTGTTCCCAGGCCAGCTGGGAGACATAGTCCCTCCAATGTGTCCTGGGTCTTCTTCGCGGCCTCGCCAGGAAGGTGTTTGGGGGGCATCTTGACCAGATTCCCGAACCACCTCATCTGACAATTTTGATGCCATCAATGAACAATTTCACGTCTTCTTATAAATTGTGTTTTTTGTACTAACAATCATAAAATTAGTTTTTTCTTAACATTAAGTGACAATTTACTAACTTTAAACCATTCAGAAATATTTGACAGTTCTTCATTAGCTCCTCATGTCGTGCAGTAAAGATTAAAATACGATAATTAAAATAAAAAAATGCTCATCTGCAAACACAAGAAGCAGTACATTCTTACAAACATTTTTTAAATCATTGATGATATGTATCGGAAATAAAAGAAGTCCCAAAATGGAAACTTGAGGAACCCCAGAAAGTAATCTAGCTCTATTACAATTATTCATAGAAACATACTGTTCTTTTTCATGAAGGTTATTAAATAGCCATTTTTAAACATTTTCATCCATCCATCCATTTTCTACCGTTTGTCCCTTTTGGGGTTGCGGGGGGGTGCTGGAGCCTATCTCAGCTGCACATGGGCGGAAGGCGGGGTACACCCTGGACAAGTCGCCACCTCATCGCAGGGCCAACACAGATAGACAGACAACATTCACACTCACATTGTTTTTTTATTGGTTAGAAGACTTTCAAATTGACTGTATCAAAAGCCTTAGATACTGTAAGTCTAAAAATAAATGTAAGAGCCAAAAAATAAATATTGCTTAATGTTTATGTATGTACAGCACGTAACATCCGGTGGTTGACACGTGGGCGTGGTTTCAGGTAATTATTTAAGCCAGCTGGCGGAAAGGGAGAAGGCAGTAAGATTTGGTATCGGAAAAAAAAGAAAAAACTTCGAAAACGTTGGATAGGCACCAAAATAAGTTTTGGCAACAAATAAATGCAAACATTAAAAATATATAATAATTTTGGTGGGTATTTGTTTCAATCATGACATGGTTTCGATGCCTATGGGTGAGGGCGGACCTACGTCACTTCCGCCTACCAATCCCCTAGCAACCGGGAATTCGTTGAAAACAAACCAGCTCACAGCGAACACAGCATTGACAGAAAAAGCATTTAACGAGCGTTGTGGCTTGGAAGTCGGCGTTAAATCCTTCATTTACGCATTTTTACTTATTCGCATATCGTGTGAAAAAACGAAAATGTATTATTTGCGTCAGACTCGTCTCAGTGAACTTTAAAGCTTCTCAGGCTTAGCTTAGCTTGCTAGTTAGCTTAGCCTGCGCGCTACTAAGAAAGAGACGCGGAAGTTATCAACAACAAGATCAAGTGTTAGTGTATAAAATATTGAGAGATTTGGCAACATGAAAATTATAGGGTTTATTGGTTTTTAAAAACCCAACTGTTAAGTGCAAATTTAAACGAAACTGGTTTTCGAAAATAGCTAGCTAGGCTATAGACTATATAGTATATTACTTACTTAACTTAATCCTCTTCTTCCCGGATGGGAAATAAGGCTTCAACGACTCGACGCCATTCATCTCGCTGCTGTGCTCGTCTCTGTGCCTCGCCCCATGTAAGCTTCATCTCTTTCAGCTCCCCTTCAACTGTTCTTCGCCAGGTGTTCTTTGGCCGGCCTGGCTTACGTTTTCCCGGTGGTGTCCATCTTAACGCTGCCTTTGGTATCCTCTCGTTGTCCGGTTTTCGAAAATAGCTAGCTAGGCTATAGACTATATAGTATATACCGCATGTTATTTTTGTACAACAACAACTTCAGCTGTCGAACGTTATAAGGTACAAATTCAACAAGTACAACATTAGCACGGACGTATAGCCAAGTTGTGGTTAAGAAGGTGGATTTTTGTTCCTTATATTTACCAGAAACGAAGTGATCCGAACACACGACCCGGGACTTTGGGGGACTCCAGTGAGAACCGTCCTCGTTTTCCCAGTGTAAAGCTGCGAGCCATTTGTCTCGTCTCTGTGGGCTTTTATCACGCTTTGGCAGAACAAAATACAACCTTTGTTTTCCCTGTTTCCAGTTGTGGTTAGCACAACCAAAAAAACCACAGTTTTTCGGCATTTTGGAGGCAGAATGACGGGTTTAACCAGCGTAGGTCGACAGGTTAAAGAGTAATGGCAACGGTTTGTTTTCAACGGCAGTCTGGTTGCTATGGCTCGAAGAACCCGTATGTAGCTCAGTTGCCCGGATGTCGGCCCTCACCCATATTCATATTGTTGTACACTTTTATTGTTTTCGTGTGTTTCACAGGTTTTTATGATCAACTTATTTTACATTCGCTAATTCGCTTGTCTTTTTTACGGTTTCATTTTTATTTCTTTACGCTTTCAAACTAATTGCAGCGTTTTAGCGTGAGAGGCGAGTGCTTGTGGGCGGGGCTCACAACAAGATTACCCGGAAGCAGTTTTACGAGATTTGGGCTTGAATGTATAAGACCGTAGAAGAAGAAAGGAGAACCGAGGGGCATCTAAAGTAAGTTAAACAAAGCTTCAAAATATGAAATTACGTAGCAAACGTTGTTTTTGACTATTATCTTGAGTAGGTCAATGTGTGTTGTAATAATATAGTGAGCTACCGTTATTACTTAAAACGAACGAAAAAAATGTAAAAAAAGATAAACAAATGTAAAAAAAAAAAAAAAAGATCATAAAAACATTTAAACACACAAACACAATAAAAGTGAACACAAATATCTATATTGGCATTGAAAACATGACATGATTAAAAAAAATATCTACCAAAATTGTTTTCTATGTTTGTATTTATTTGTTGCCAACACTTGTTTTGGTGCCAATCGATGTTTTTCGATTTATTTTTTTTCCGATACCAAATCTTACTGGCAGTGTTATGGCTCCATACTCGGCGGCATTTTTATTGATAGCTGTCGCGACACCAAGAGTATATTTTTCATGATCTAAATCGGTTGCAATCTTATCAACAAAATGGAATATGCAATTCCGGTATGTGCACAAGCCGCCAATACGCGGGAGCCGAACCGACATGCCTGAATGTCCAGGGTGAGTAGAGTGTGCGGATGTTGGAACGGTTCAAATCGGATGAAACATGTGGGATATGCAGAAGTTTGTATAATGCCCGTTCATTTTCAATAGGAGAAATTCCTGGTAATTCCGGGAAAACCGGGAATTTTCGGAAATAGGAAACATGTTTTTGGAGAGTGTGGTGAGGGTGGAACGATTCGAATCCGGCAAGAAATAGCGTAGAAAAATATCCTGGAAAACCTTGACTTACTGGTAATAAGGGAAATTTGGGAAGAAAAAAAATATGGTTGCCATCGATTTCCGGACGAGCCAAATGTTTTCATGCTTGAACGGTTCCAATCGGATGAAAACTTAGGGTGAAGAAGTAAAAAAAACAACCAAAAACATTGGCGTTTAAAATCAGGAATTCCTGGTAATCTTGGAAATTTGGAACCCAGGAAAAATGTTGGCTTGAATGTCCAGGGTGAGTAGAGTGTGCGGATGTTGGAACGGTTCAAATTGAATGAGAAATGTGGGATATGCAGAAGTTTGTATATTGTCCGTTCATTTTCAATAGGAGAAATTCCGGGTAATTCCTGAAAAACCGGGAATTTTTGGAAATATGAAACATGTTTTTGGAGAGTGTGTTGATGGTGGAACGATTCGAATCCAGCAAGAAATAGTGGAGTAAAATGTCCTGGAAAACCTTGACTTACTGTTAATAAGGGAAATTTGGGAAGAAAAAAAATATGGTTGCCATCGATTTCCAGCCGAGCCAAACGTTTTGATGCTTGAACAGTTCCAATCGGATGAAAACTTAGGGTGAAGAAGTAAAAAATAAATAAAAAGAGTGGCGTTTAAAATCAGGAATTCCTGGTAATCTTGGAAATGTTGAACCCGGGGGAAATGTTGACTTGAATGTCCAGGGTGAGTAGAGTGTGCGGATGTTGGAACGGTTCAAATTGAATGAGAAATGTGGGATATGCAGAAGTGTGTATATTGCCCATTCTTTTTCAATAGGAGACATTCCTCGTAATTCCGGCAAAACCGGGAATTTTTGGAAATAGGAAACATGTTGAATCCGGCAAGAAATAGCGGAGAAAAATGTCCTGGAAAACCTTGACTTCCTGGTAATTAGGGAAATTTGGGAAGAAAAAACATATGGTTGAAAACGATTCCTGGCCGAGCCAAATTTTTCATGCTTGAACGGTTCCAATCGGATGAAAACTTAGGGTGAAGAAGTCAAAAGAGAAAAGGGCAAAAACAGTGGTGTTTAAAATCAGGAATTCCTGGAAATCTTGGAAATTTTGAACCCGGGGAAAATGTTGGCTTGAATGTGAAGGGTGAGTGGGGTGTGTAGATGCTGGAACTATTCGACTAGGGGGAGAAATGTGGGAGTGATGCAAGTTTGAAAATACATTTTCAATGGGAAACATTTCCTCTAAAAACCTGGAATTCCTGGTAATTAGGGATATTTGGGACGTTCAAAATATGGTTGCCATCAATTCCCGCCAGCACCATTTCTGTAGACGTTTTTTTTCTGAAACCGTACTGATGTAAAGGTATTACAAAATACCTTTATCAGACACAAGTTTTACAACTATTGTGTAAACTAATTTTCCATCACTTTAGAAAAGACAGGTGAGTCAGAAATAGGACAATAGTTATTGAATAAACTGCCATCCCCGGATTGAAACAACGTTTTAATCACCAGTTAGACACCAGTTTTAAGAGACAGACAGAGCACATTACACCAGTTTTAAAATCGCTGCATTGGCTCCCTGTTCGCTGCAGGGTCGATTTTAAAGTTCTATTATTAGTTTTTAAATGTCTTAATGGCCTTGTGCCTGCTTATCTATCTGACCTGCCTTTACCGTATGAGCCTTCGCAGATCCTGAGGTCCTCTGGCACCCGCCTTTTAGCTTTACCAAATACCAGAACAAAGACCCACAGGGGGGCAGCATTTAGCTACTATGGCCCCCACCTGGGGAACAGCTTGCCAGGAAGCCTCAGGACTGCAGAGAGCGTTGAAAAAAAAGAAAAAAAGAGGCTGAAGAGTAGACACACCTTTTTAATCAGGATGTTTACTAATCATCTGTTTGTTTTTATTATTTTATTGGTTTTACTGTTTTTTATCTGAATCATTAATATTAGAGATGTCCGATAATATCGGCCGGTAAATGCTTTAAAATGTAATGTCGGAAATTATCGGTATTGGGTTTTTTATTATCGGTATCGTTTTTTAAAAATTTTTATTAAATCAACATAAAAAACACAAGATACACTTACAATTAGTGCACCAACCCAAAAAACCTCCCTCCCCCATTTACACTCATTCACACTCCATCCATCCATCCATTTTCTACCGCTTATTCCCTTTGGGGTCGCGGGGGGAGCTGGAGCCTATCTCAGCTACAATCGGGCGGAAGGCTGGGTACACCCTGGACAAGTCGCCACCTCATCGCAGGACCAACACAGATAGACAGACAACATTCACACTCACATTCACACACTAGGGCCAATTTAGTGCACAAAAGGGTTGTTTCTTTCTGTTATTAATATTCTGGTTCCTACATTATATATCAATATAGATAAATACAGTCTGCAAGGGATACAGTCCGTAAGCACACATGATTGTGTGTGCTGCTGGTCCACTAATAGTACTAACCTTTAACAGTTAATTTTACTCATTTTCATTAATTACTAGTTTCTATGTAACTGTTTTTATATTGTTTTACTTTCTTTTTTATTCAAGAAAATGTTTTTAATTTATTTATCTTATTTTATTTTATAATTTTTTAACCATACCTGGTTGTCCAAATTAGGCATAATAATGTGTTAATTCCACAACTGTATATTTTGGTATCGGTTGATTTCGGTATCGGTTGATATCGGTATCGGTAAGTAAAGAGTTGAACAATATCGGAATATCGGATATCGGCAAAAAGCCATTATCGGACATCCCTAATTAATATTTTATTATTATTATTATTATTATTATTATTATTATTATCTCAATGTTATGTTTTTATTAACTTATTAATGTAATATTTATATTTTTTACATTTTATTTTTATATGTATATATACAAACATATCTATATCTATATCAGTGGTTCTTAACCTTGTTGGAGGTACCGAACCCCACCAGTTTCATATGCGCATTCACCGAATCCTTCTTTAGTGAAAAATAAAGTTTAGTTTTTTTCCAAATTCAAGAAAAAGTTATGTTTTTTTACTGGTGCACAAAATGAACCGTGCATGAACATCACCTTGTTCAAAGAACAAAACCAACACAGTGCTTGAACTCACAACAAATTACACCCTTTACACACATTACCATTTAGTGGTCAATTGTACGGAATATGTACTGTACTGTGTAAACTGTACTGTTTCATATAATGTATTCTCTTCCTTTGCAATATGCTAGTAAAAGTTCCAATTGATCAATCAAACAACCTGCAAATCAGATGGAAAATTAGAGGGAACATTGTTTGGGGGTATCCATAATACGCTGATAGGGAGAAGTTTTTATTTACACGATAAGTCGGATGTGTCTTTACCTCCGTGGCGGAGGCTCCGCCGAACCCCTGAAGCCGACTCACCGAACCACTAAGGTTCGATCGAACCCAGGTTAAGAACCACTGATCTATATACATACAAATGTATACATATATACAGTATATATACATATATATACATACAGTATATACATACATATATACATATACATATATATATACACATACATATATACATATATATACAATATATTTATATATATAGTATATATACATATATATATATATATATATATATATATATATTTTTTATATTTTTTTGTATTCTTTTATTTTATTTATTTATTTTTTTTGTTAATTTTAGTTATTCTCCAGTGTGGAAGCCTCAAATAGGGTGTATTTCCTCAAGTACTCAGTGCCATGCCACATTTTGTTCTTGTTTTGTTAATAATGCTGTATGTGTGTGTGCGTTTTTCTCTTCTTCTAGTTTTGTTTTGTTTTGTTTTGTACAACACTTTGTGTTTGCCATTTGCCAGTGCATGAAAAGTGTTATGTAAACAAAGTTTGATTAATTGAGTGACATGTGTAAGGAATTCAAAAATAGAGGGAGCAACTTGTTTTACAAGACTGGCGCTTACTATGTCATCATGACTAGGGTTGGGTATCGAGTATCGAGTATCGATTGGAACCGGGACTAACTTTCCGATTCTCCCGGAATCGTTCAAAAGTTTAAATTTCGATTCCTATTTTCGATACCAGTCCGCCGACCGGAAAAAAATATGTCCGCCGAACAGGAAGAAGAAGCCGCTGAACACCAACGAAGAAGCGCCCACCGCCGGAAGTGTTAGCATAGCCGAGCGAGTCAGTCAAGCTCAAGCATGGATAGCGGGCATCGGCGGTCGAAAGTGTGGCTTTACTTTACAAAAAAAAATGAAATAACCGCAAAATAACAGAGCTCCATGTCCATCAAGAAACGAGTGGAGAGAGAGCTGCAGATGTACCAGGACGTTCCACCGATACTTATGTCTGACGACCCTGCTGCATGGTGGTGGTCCGGTGGAACCAACAAAAGACTTATCCTTTGCTGTCATATCTCGCTTTCTCCTATGTATGCGTTCAAGCTTCTTCCACGCCCAGCGAACGTGTATTTTCCACAGCAGGAGACACTATCTGTCCAGAACGCTCACGCATCCTGCCTGAGAAGGCGGATATGGTCATTTTCCTAAACAAGAACTGTCTCTGATTTTATACTGTACCTGCTGCTAATCTGGACTGGGTTTTGAAAGTTGTTTCTTATTGTTTATTTGCTTTTCTGCACCAGGTTAGCACATCAGTGGGAGCACGGTAACATTTTTAAGTACCTGCAGCATCATACACTTTTGTGTGTAAATGTGTTTTCATGAGGTTTTCAAAAATAAAGCTCTCTTGAGGAAAGTGTACCCCTGGGAAAATGTATTCATAATTTATAATATTTATATTCAAGTTCATAGATTTTATATTTATTTTCTAGTTGACAACAGCCCTGTGAGGAATTTATAGTAAAGTTCATAAAAAGTTAATATAATTAAAATTGATGGAGAATGTCAGACTATTTCATTCAGAAAGACTGTAAGTTAGCTAGCTCATTTAAAATATCCTAAACTTTTTTTTGACCCTGCTGTTATGATCCGCTGCCCGGATCATATTTCTGTTTACGCTTTCTAGTCATTTGTGTTTTTCTGCTAGTCTTGGACTCCTTTTTAGTATCTGTTTATGCACCTGAGTTTGTTGCCACGGCGACGACAGCGACTCCTGCTGCCACGGCGTCGTGGCAGCAGGAGTCGCTGCCACAAGATTTAAAAAAAATGGTTAAAAGCCATCATCCCGGGGAGCATTTCATTTCGTCCCGTGCATTTTTTTTACCGTCCCCGGGACGACGGGACTACGTTATTCTCAAACCCTGGAAGTTACATTTTATTGTTTGCGTTATTTGTTTCAGCATTGCACTTTGAAGATGGTCCCTCAGCTCTTTGACAGCTTTGGCAGATCAGCAGACGGAGTCTAAGTCTTTCTTATTTACAGTATATATAAACGTTTCTCATTTTTAGTCAGACTTCCATATATATTTACTTTCCTTAACGGCTTGCCATAATATATATATATATATATATATATATATATATATATATATATATATATATATATATATATATATATATATATATATATATATATATATATATATATATATATATATATATATATATATATATATATATATAAATATATTATATACAAGCCAAATTATCCCGATCCAGATATTACTTTAATTCAAGTAATTAAGTAATATTTCTAGGGCTTGAATTTACAACCATTTTAGTCACATATGTGCCCAAAATGTAATCTGTGCAACTTCAAAATATTTGGGAACAAACAATTATTGTATTGTGAGCGAAAGTCGTGGCATTAGTCTCTATGTTGTGAATGAAGAACATAGAGGCTAATGCCATGACTTTCATTGTGTTTCAGTGTATCTTGAAGGATCATGCAAGTAATTGTTTCTTGTTGATGCTGTAAACAAAATGTCACTGTACAAACCCATGTTTGTTGTTGTACTTAACACAGATTGAAAAAAAACCGACTGAAATAATAATAATAACAATGATTAATTTCTAAGTCTTTGTTAGCCGTTTGTGAAGTTTTGTGCTTGTGCGCTACGTTCGCTCGCATCCTGTGCATCTCCTGGGGGCTAAGCCCCCCCTGTCCTTAAAAGCTAGTGACGCCCCTGTTGTGCAATACTAACAATATGCAAATAATAACAGTATTGCGCAGCTAAAAGCTAGCTGGCAATGAGCATGCTAACCGCTAGCTGGCAACTAGTGCGCTAATTACTTTGATTGATTGATTGAAACTTTTATTAGTAGATTGCACAGTACGGTACAAATTCCTTACAATTGACCACTAAATGGTAACACCCGAATACATTTTTCAACTTGTTTAAGCCGGGGTCCACGTAAATCAATTCATGTCATGGTTACTGACAACTTAACGCGCCAATCACTAGCTGGAAACTGGCGCGTTAATCGCTTGCTGTCAACTATTTGCTATTTTTTTAATGGTGGTGTAAGCCGGAGTACCCGAAAAAACAAACAAACCCACATATGTACAGGGAGAAGATGCAAACTCTGCACCGAGAAGCCTAAACAAAGATTTGATTACTGACCGTTGGGCTTACATGCTAACCACTGGGCGGACCAATAACTTTTGGTATAATTTAGATTTTGAATCAAATGAGTCACATGGTGTAACGGGGGGTGCCCGTTACGTCGATCGGGAGCTACCGGACGATCGCCAGCCAGGCATAAAAAAAATAGACCTAAAAATGAGTGATCATCAATCTTCAGCAAGGCGTCAGTTTCGTCACTTGATTGACATTCACGGCACCCGAGGGTCTTGTGAAATGACGTTGGCTGCTGCAGGATCATTATTAAGAAAAAATTACCGACAGGAAGGCGAGAAACACTTTTTATTTCAACAGACTCTCGCGCCGTACCTGCCGTCAAAACGCAAATAATTAAAAAAATAATTAAAAAAATGACAACATAAAGGAAGTAGTTGAAAGCTTCAATAATTATTTTTTAAACATTGGACCAAAATTGGAAGAAAGGATTCCAGACCCAGTTTCAATTGAGGACTATAATGATACCATAGAGCGAATTCCCAACTCCATGTTCCTCAGTAATGTGACACAGGAGGAAATAGTTACAATTGTGGAAAAATTTAAATCTAACACTTCAACTGATTGTAACGGAATTGATATGGAAACGATAAAAAAGGTTATTGAAAAGATCTCAGGACCATTAATTTATATTAGTAACCTATCATTTCAAACAGGTACATTTCCAAATAAGATGAAAATTGCTAAAGTTGCACCAATTTATAAGACTGGAGACAAACATCAATTTACAAATTATAGACCTGTTTCTTTACTTCCACAATTTTCTAAAATAATTGAAAAACTGTTCAATAACAGATTAGAGAGTTTCATAAATAAAAATAGAATACTCGAAGAGAACCAATATGGATACAGAGCTAATGTTTCAACTTCAATGGCTTTAATTGAAATTACAGAAGAAATTACCAATGCAATAGATAGTAAAAAATGTGCGGCAGCAGTGTTTATGGATCTAACTAAAGCATTTGACACAATTAATCACAATATTTTAATTAAAAAACTAGAACGATATGGCATCAGAGGGTTAGTCTTAAACTGGATAAGAACAAACAGGAAACAATACGTGAAGCTAGGCGAACACACATCTACAACGCTAAATATATCCTGTGGTGTACCTCAGGGATCAATACTAGGACCTAAATTATTCAATCTCTATATAAATTACATTTGTAAAGTTACAAAAGATTTAAAGTTAGTATTATTTGCGGATGATACAACAGCGTTTTGCTCAGGAGAGAACACACAGGAGATAATACAAATAATAACAGAAGAAATTAACAAATTAAAAAGATGGTTTTACAAAAACAGATTATCATTGAATCTCAGTAAAACTAAAATAATGCTATTTGGTTACAGTAGAAAAGAAAGTCAAACACAAATACAAATAGATGGAGTAGAAATTGAAAGAGTAAATGAAACTAAATTTCTAGGTATAATGATTGATGATAAATTGAACTGGAAATCTCATGTAAAAAATATACAACATAAAGTAGCGAGAAACACATCAATAATGAATAAAGCAAAACATGTTCTAGACCAAAAATCACTTCATATTCTCTACTGCTCGCTAGTGTTACCATATCTGAGTTACTGTGTAGAAATATGGGGAAATAACTACAAAAGTACACTTCATTCACTAACGGTGTTACAAAAAAGATCAGTTAGAATAATACATAATGTTGGATATAGACAACATACAAACCCTTTATTTATTGAATCAAAAATACTGAAATTCCACGACATAGTGAATTTGCAAACAGCTAAAATTATGCACAAAGCAAACTATAACCTGCTACCCAAAAATATACAACAATTCTTCTCAAAAAAAGAGGAGAAATATAATCTTAGAGAAAAATGTAATTTAAAACATTTGTATGCACTTACAACTCTTAAGACCTTCAGTATATCAATATGTGGAATTAAATTATGGAATGTATTAAGCAAAGCAATCAAACAATGTACTAATATGATCCACTTCAAGAAACTCTTCAAACTTAAAGTGTTTACAAAGTACAAAGAAGAAGAACCATGATAAACATTATCAATGTATTTCTTCCATCCATTCATTCATTCTTAAAGTAATCTTACTTATCTCATCATATGAAATATGACTTACTTCACCAATTATTATTATTAAATTACTACTATTATTTATTTATTTATTTTTATTGTGATTACTTATGGAGTTTATTGTGAATAAATTGTGAACAGGAAGTGAACAAAAAGTTTTAGCAACTGTTATGTAAAGAAAAGGGGTAGGATTAAATAAGCTCTGCTTCTTCCTACTCCTTTTCGAACATGTTGAAAAGAGAAACTGGAAATTGTGATGTATCATGTTGTATGCTTGCATGTTCGAAATAAACTCAAACTCAAACTCAAACTCAAAACTCTTTAAAGACCGACTGCACAGTTCCTGTCTTCACAATAAAAGCTCTGCTTCATCCTGCCTGCGCTAACAAAATAAGAGTCTCAGAAAGCTAGGCAAGCTACGGAGTTTGCCGCCAATGTATTTTCTTGTAAAGTGTATAAAAAGAAGTATGGACGCTGGACAAATAACATGCCAAAAACCAACCACTTTCATGTGGTATTGGAGAGAAAAGATGACTTTTTTTCTCCTCCATTTAAAAAAGTGGACGTTATCATCACTACTCTCTGATTCCAATCAATGCAAGTCATCAAAATCAGGTAATACACCAACTTATATTCTTGTCTTCATGAAAGAAAGGAATCTACCGGTATATGTGTTTAACATGCTTGTATTATCATTAAACACCTTTAACTTGTTAACAAAATCGTCTATTTCATAAATAAATAAATATAAATTATATATATGAATGAGGTAGATCCCCTCGACTTGGTCAATTGAAAAGTAGCTCGCCTGCAGAAAAAGAGTGGGCACCCCTGCTGTAGAATAATTATCTTCCTTCATCCTAAAAGGATGAAACTCCAACAAAGTAAGTCAATAATCTATTTTTTAGGTTTTTTTTAGATTTGGACTGACTCTAACCTTATTTGTCATATACATGTATACTTGTATGAATGTAATAATTTAAATGAAAATTTATTTTTTAATTGCTAGAAATCCTTACAGCTTCACCACTTTAGTCATAATTTTTGCACTTAAGAAACGTATCTATGACTTTAGCTCCATACTTCTTGTTTATTTGATAGTCATTACTGCCACAAGTGGTGGAAAAGTGTATTAGAACAGTGTACCGCTGCAGCCCATACGGACCACCGCTGAGAAACAGATATTATTTCGAGGCCCTTGCGGCCCAACAATGGCAAGAAACACTGGTTCATACAATATGGTTGGCTTCAGTATTCCTGCTGTGATGCAACCTTTTTATTAGGAAACTCTTTAAACAAGGTGGTGTAGACAAATTAATACCAACTTTATTTATTAAAACATTCATAAAAAATGCAACACCCCAAAGTGCTTTACAGACTTAAAAACAATGTCTTGATGACCCACCGTTCCCCATTCACCCAATCACCAGACACACAAACACAAACACATATATAATGCTGAGTACAGAGGTGTCAGGTGATGAAACACTATCACAAGAGCAAGAATAAAGTAGAATATGTAAGTAAAGAAATCTCATGAAGATGATAAATATCTGTACGGTAAATATACAAAACATTAATATAACAGAAAAAAATCTACCATAATGAATAACGAAATAACTTAATATTTCAGAATAATGTGAAGTGAAGTATATTTATACAACACTTTTCTCTAGAGACTCAAAGCGCTTTACATAGTGAAACCCATTATCTACATCTTTAAGCTACATGTAAACCAGTATGGGTGTCACTGGGAGCAGGTGGGTTAAGTGTCTTGCCCAAGGACACAACGGCAGTGGCTGGTATGGCGGAAGCGAGGATCGAACCAGGAACCCTCAAGTTGCTGGCACGAGCACTCAACCAACCGAGCCACGGCGCCCCATAAATAAATGAGTAGCTTCACGATAAACGTTCACATTTCTCTCAGAGGTGGAACGGTTGACAAACGGTTTGTGTTCATCATTGTTATTATTTTTAACACCCCAGAATACCATAAATCCCAATAATCTTAAAATTATTTATAAAATCCATTAAATTATATTTAGTAACAGATCTGCCAATATTTGGTATTTGAAATCCAGTGGATCTTCTACCATGCACGCTTGTCTGCGCTTGATACTTGTTATGGGTAAAGGTCTGCGCTGTTGAGATTCTCAGAATGGGTTGCAGCAGGTGTCCATCTGTGAGACAACTCTTATGCGCCAATTAGAAAGATAACATACACGTCATTGCACGTATATCCATCCATCCATTTTCTACCGCTTGTACCTTTCGGGATTGCGGGGGGTGCTGGAGCCTATGTCAGCTGCAAGCCGGAGTACCCGGAGGGAACCCACGCAGTCACGGGGAGAACATGCAAACTCCACACGTCTAATTTATCACTATTTTGATGAGCAGAGGTCTTATGTTCCAGTTGTCTGTGGTTGGGACTGAATGCACAGTTGGCAGGTCTACCAAAGTGCTCCCGTACAAAAGACCCGTACAATGCCACAGACGCATCCTCTACCCCTGACTGTTTGTTTAAAAAAAACATACGTACAAAAAACATACCATCCTTAGTTAGTCTTCATCAAGTCAAAAGGTAGCTCTTGTTTTCAAATGTCTTTGAAGTTAAGGGGCACGTCTAAAGACCGGGATCCTGTTTTTGGCTGTCTCCCATCACTCTTGGTCCAGGAAATCCAGGATCAACTTCATCTAGTAATTGTTGTCGTTGTGAGTCGAGACTGTTGGAAAGGACAAATATAGGAATCTTGACTTTTGTGACGCTCGTCCCCTTCATATCAAGATGGACCTGTGGAAATACATGTTTGGTTATTGTATGACATGAAGCAATGTTATCACACACATTTAGTAGCTTGTGAGATAGAACGGTTTGTTTAAATTCCTCAGGAGGAACGACATGACTCTTTTGGGGGGTTTGTTCGATATTTTCAACCAATGTTTAAAAGTATTTTCCACAAAAAATGTTACTGTTCATACATAAAAGAAGGTACACAGAAACATATTATAAATCTTTAATTTGCCTGTTATAACATCCAACCATTTTTGATACTGCTTGTCTACATTGACTGACTGCGGAAGTATTTATGCTCCCTTTTTGTTGGTCATTTAAGAATGCACCATTGTTCCCAGTGTGGGCACTTTGCACTGAGTTGCCTCATATGCTCTCTCCCCCCCTCCATACTGAGCCTACTCCCTCCCTCTCATCTTGTATTCAGTGTATAAAGAACAACACATCTCTCTTCCTATTGCGCACTCCTTGCATACTTTGCTATGAATGCCACCTGTGCCTTTTGAGATGCTCGAGTTTCTCAAATAAATCTAAGAAAGACTATTTTGTTTGACTACTTAAAAATAAAATTTCCATTACACATGTTTATGAAATGTGGGAGGAAACCTATAAAGAAAAAGCCTGACACATTATTTTATGATGTCAGCCACATTATTTTATGTGCCACGCCATTTTATGTGATTTGTGACATCATCGTATGTGATCCGATACATCATTTTATGTGGTCCGCTTTCATGATCTTTTTGACAGTTGTGGACTTGTGTTGTGTTTTTTTTTCCCTGTTTGTGTTTAAGTTCTTGTCCAGTGGTCTTAATTTGTTGTCTCACGTCCCATGTCTACCACAGAGTGCTGGCTCCCACACCTATCCCTAAATTGGCAACTGGGACACACCTGATTCTGGTTAAGTTAAAGGCCTACTGAAAGGATTTTTTTTTATTTAAACGGGAATAGCAGATCCATTCTATGTGTCATACTTGATCATTTCGCAATATTGCCATATTTTTGCTGAAAGGATTTAGTAGAGAAAATTGACGATAAAGTTTGCAACTTTTGCTCGCTGATAAAAAAAACCTTGCCCCTACCATATATTCCCAAGCCAAGGAGTGGCTTGGGAAATGGTGGAGAGGCCGCCGGTCACCTTGGCGCCAACACCTTTGAGGCCCTGGCGCCGCGCCGCGACTGATGCACACACCTGTTTGTCATTTCACCTGTCCAGTGTCAAGGTGCACTGGGATAGGCTCCAGTAGATTTATGCTGCTTTAACATCTGCTGACTGAAGCCTTGCTTTTGAAGAATCCTCCATCAAGTCTTTTATTGGGCGCCAAACAATCATCCATGCCACACCCACTTTAAGTCCACTACTATTTACACGGTGTAAATCTCGCGCCAGGCCGTACCCATATCCGCAGCAGGTCTCCAAGGTGAACAGCCTCTGGCATGACGTCACAAGCGGTAGTGCTGCTCACAATTCCCCGTTGTTTACAATGGAGCGAGAGATATTAGGAGCGAGAAAGCGACGATTACCCCATTAATTTGAGCGAGGATGAACGATTCGTGGATGAGGCACGTTAGAGTGAAGAACTAGAGGCAGTGCCGGACGTATCTTTTTTCGCTCTGACCGTATCTTAGGTACAAGCTGGCTCATTGGATTCCACACACTCTCCTTTTTCTAGTGTGGATCACGGATTTGTATTTTAAACCACCTCGGATACTATATCTTCTTGAAAATGAGAGTAAAGCACGCGAAATGGACATTCAGAGTGACTTTTATCTCCACGACAATACATCAGCGAAGCTCTTTAGCTACTGAGCTAACGTGATAGCATCGTTCTCAAATGCAGATAGAAACAAAAGAAATAAACCCCTGACTGGAAGGATAGACAGAAGATCAACAATACTATTAAACCATGTACATGTAACTACACGGTTACATCAACAGCCGTGCTCACCTGCGTTCCAGCGATCGGCGGCGCGACGAAGGACACCCATCATCGACGAAGCTCTTAGCATGAGCTAACGTGATAGCATCTGTCTCAAATGCAGATAGAAACAAAATAAATAAATCCCTGACTGGAAGGATAGACAGAAGATCAACAATACTACTATCAGGAGACACCGAACCAAACACTGGACATGTAAATACACGGTTGATGTGTATTCGACGCCTGTCGAAGCCTAGCAATGCTGTTGCTAACGACGCTAACTTAACAACGGGACCTCGTCAGAGCTATGATAAAAACATTAGCGCTCCACCTACGCCAGCCAGCCCTCCTCAGCTCATCAACACCCGTGCTCACCTGCGTTCCAGCGTTTGACGATGCGGTCGGCGGCCCGGAGACGTAGGAAGGCAAGGTGAGTTCGCCGCTAGCGCGTCTGCTATCCAAGTCAAAGTCCTCCTTGTTGTGTTGCTACAGCCAGCCGCATACACCAATCCCACCTACAACGTTCTTCTTTGCAGCCTCCATTGTTTATTAAACAAATTGCAAAAGATTCACCAACACAGATGTCCAGAATACTGTGGAATTTTGTCGAAGAAAACTGAGCTCTGTGTATTGCCCAATATGGTCCAAACACTTCCGTGGATCTCTCGACGTCACGCGCATACGTCATCCTCCAAAGGCGTTTTGAACCGGAAGTTTAGCGGGAAATTTAAAATTGCACTTTATAAGTATTGGCATGTGTTGCAATGTTAAGATTTCATCATTGATATATAAACTATCAGACTGCGTGGTCGGTAGTGGTGGGTTTCAGTAGGCCTTTAAGTTAAAGTTAAAGTACCAATGATTGTCACACACATGTGGTGAAATTTGTCCTCTGCATTTGACCCATCCCCTTGTTCACCCCCTGGGAGGTGAGGGGAGCAGTGAGCAGCAGCGGTGGTCGCGCCCAAGAATCATGATGGTGATTTAACCCCCAATTCCAACCCTTGATGCTGAGTGGTAATGGGTCCCATTTTTAAAGTCTTTGGTATGACTCGGCCGGGGTTTGAACTCACAACCTACCGATCTCAGGGCGGACACTCTAACCACTAGGCCAGAACATTTTTTTTAATTCAAGTACCCCCTAATCAGAGCAAAGCATTTTTGGTTGAAAAAAAAGAGATAAAGAAGTAAAATACAGCACTATGTCATCAGTTTCTGATTTATTAAATTGTATAAAAGTGCAAAATATTGCTCATTATAGTGGTCTTTCCTGAACTATTTGGAAAAAAAGATATACAAATAACTAAAAACTTGTTGAAAAATAAACAAGTGATTCAAATACAAATAAAGATTTCTACACATATAAGTAATCATCAACTTAAAGTGCCCTCTTTGGGGATTGTAATAGAGATCCATCTGGATTCATGAACTTAATTCTAAACATTTCTTCACAAAAAATAAATCTTTAACATCAATATTTATGGAACATGTCCACAAAAAATCTAGCTGTCAACACTGAATATTGCATTGTTGCATTTATTTTCACAGTTCTCTTTGACAGACATTTTAGTGAGGGTCAAACCATCATGGCATGGGGGAAATTCTGGGTTTATGGTAATGAATGGAATAGCCTACTTGATTTTATGTTCAGTTTATGAACTTACATTCATATTTTGTTGAAGTATTCCATCCATCCATTTTCTACCGCTTATTCCCTTCGGTATCGCGGGGGGTGCTGGAGCCTATCTCAGCTACAATCGGGCGGAAGGCGGGGTACACCCTGGACAAGTCGCCACCTCATCGCAGGGCCAACACAAATAGACAGACAACATTCACACTCACATTCACACACTAGGGCCAATTTAGTGTTGCCAATCAACCTATCCCCAGGTGCATGTCTTTGGAGGTGGGAGGAAGCCGGAGTACCTGGAGGGAATCTCACGTACCCCTTGGCATACCTTCAAGTACCCCCAGGGGTACGCGTACCCCCATTTGAGAACCACTGCACTAGGCTACTGAGTAGGTGGTTGCCAATCAGGCTTCTTTATAAGCCAGTCAGGGCAGGATCATTGTTTTGTGTTGTGCACTTCCTAGGTACCTTCAGGATGTACTCATTCTTGACTGCTGGTCTGGTTGAGATGGAGGGAGGCATCCCTCTTGGGATGGTGATCATCTTGGTCACAGTCTTTCTGCTGTGGGCGGCAACAGGCTTGGCTTCTTCCACAAGAATCGGAATCATGGAAATCATCCTTTGACCCGGAAAAATCCCAGTTTGTTTCCAGTACAATATGTACGTGGGTTTCACTGAATGATTTGACTGATTGATGATTTTGGCTCTGACTTGGAGAGCCTCGCCTATAGGATGAGAACATATGTTACTTGTGAGACCACGAAGTATGCAATTGTGTAACAGATGGTACACAGGTACCGGTACCAAAATGTATTTAGATACCGGTACTAGGACAACAAAAAAATGTCATTTTTGGCTTCATTTGAACAGAAAATCTTAGGATATGTTAAACATATAGTTCTTATTGCACTCAGAAAACAATTTTAGAAGATTAAAATAATGATTAAAAGGCATGAAAAACATTGGTATTGTCTTGTTGCACTAAAGAACAATTCACAATTGTATATATTACAAACCCTGTTTCCATATGAGTTGGGAAATTGTGTTAGATGTAAATATAAATGGAATACAATGATTTGCAAATCATTTTCAACCCATATTCAGTTGAATATGCTACAAAGCCAACATATTTGATGTTCAAACTGATAAACTTTTTTTTTTTTGGAAATAATCATTAACTTTAGAATTCGATGCCAGCAATACGTGACAAAGAAGTTGGGAATGGTGGCAATAAATACTGATAAAGTTGAGGAATGCTCATCAAACACTTATTTGGAACATCCCACAGGTGAACAGGCAAATTGGGAACAGGTGGGTGCCATGATTGGGTATAAAAGTACATTACATGAAATGCTCAGTCATTCACAAACAAGGATGGGGCGAGGGTCACCACTTTGTCAACAAATGCGTGAGCAAATTGTTGAACAGTTTAAGAAAAACCTTTCTCAACCAACTACTGCAAGGAATTTAGGGATTTCACCATCTACGGTCCGTAATATCATCAAAGGGTTCAGAAAATCTGGAGAAATCACTGCACGTAAGCAGCTGAGCCCGTGACCTTCGATCCCTCAGGCTGTACTGCATCAACAAGTGACATCAGTGTGTAAAGGATATCACCACATGGGCTCAGGAACACTTCAGAAACCCACTGTCAGTAACTACAGTTGGTCGCTACATCTGTAAGTGCAAGTTAAAACTCTCCTATGCAAGGCGAAAACCGTTTATCAACAACACCCAGAAACGCCGTCGGCTTCGCTGGGCCTGAGCTCATCTAAGATGGACTGATACAAAGTGGAAAAGTGTTCTGTGGTCTTGACGAGTCCACATTTCAAATTGTTTTTGGAAACTGTGGACATCGTGTCCTCCGGACCAAAGAGGAAAAGAACCATCCGGATTGTTATAGGCGCAAAGTTGAAAAGCCAGCATCTGTGATGGTATGGGGGTGTATTAGTGCCCAAGACATGGGTAACTTACACATCTGTGAAGGCGCCATTAATGCTGAAAGGTACATACAGGTTTTGGAGCAACATATGTTGCCATCCAAGCAACGTTACCATGGACGCCCCTGCTTATTTCAGCAAGACAATGCCAAGCCACGTGTTACATCAACGTGGCTTCATAGTAAAAGAGTGCGGGTACTAGACTGGCCTGCCTGTAGTCCAGACCTGTCTCCCATTGAAAATGTGTGGCGCATTATGAAGCCTAAAATACCACAATGGAGACCCCCGGACTGTTGAACAACTTAAGCTGTACATCAAGCAACAATGGGAAAGAATTCCACCTGAGAAGCTTAAAAAATGTGTCTCCTCAGTTCCCAAACGTTTACTGAGTGTTGTTAAAAGGAAAGGCCATGTAACACAGTGGTGAACATGCTCTTTCCCAACTACTTTGGCACGTGTTGCAGCCATGAAATTCTAAATTAATTATTTGCAAAAAAAAAAATTAAGTTTATGAGTTTGAACATCAAATATGTTGTCTTTGTAGTGGATTCAATTGAATATGGGTTGAAAAGGATTTGCAAATCATTGTATTCCATTTATATTTACATCTAACACAATTTCCCAACTCATATGGAAATGGGGTTTGTACATATATCTTGCCATAATCTAGGATTAGGTTAGGAATAGAATGGAAAGCTTTATTGATATTATATTTCATGATTTATGGTTGCCATTCTGGTCAAATACTATAATTAGTAAATATTACAAAACAATACATAGCTAAAAGTACACAGATAAGACATGTAGCAGGTAAAACACACATGTTTAAAGATAAAACACAGATTGTAGGAATTTCTTACAAAATAGTCATTTCACAAGCATTACTTTACGCTATGTGGGCGGATTTAACTCCGCTAATATTTGTTTAGCTAATTTTAAAGCAAAGGCGGTCATACTTTAATCATGCTACCTTTGGCGAGGCATGTGTTCAAGTAGCACTTGCAGCGTGACGCTTCCTTGTTTAAAGCGGCATCTTTATTGATAGTTTTGAAGCCCAAAGACCTTCATATTGCGCTTCACGCATCCTCTTTATTCCCCGGTATAATTTACCTTATTTGTCATTCTTCTTCTCCACGCTGTTTTTCCTTCTGAGTGTGCGCGCGGTGACATACTCAACATGCTCCTCCACTCTGTACGTCGCCGCCGCACGACAGAATGCGGATGAAAAATAAATACCGGTATTTGAAAAAAAAAATACTGGTATTTGGAAAAAAAAAAAACGGTATTTTTCAAAGGTAGTATAGTACCGTTTTGAATTCATTAGTACAGCAGTACTTTATTAGTACTGGTACACGGTACAACCCTATACAGAACTAAGGGTATGTTCACACTGCAGTTCAGTTTTATTACCTATACTTGACATGCATCAATTTTTTTTCACAACAGTGTGAAAAATACAATTACATTTTTTTTAACCATATCTATGTCGTTTTTTTTCATGTCGCTGTGAACAGTACAATTTCGATTTCTCTTATATCTGACCCAGGCCGCTTCAGCATGTGGATATAAATCCGATATGTATCTGATGCAAGTGCATTCTGAACCATTGGGTCAAATTCCTCTGACTCGTACGTCATAAAAACACGGAAAACATTGTAATTACTCTGCAAAATAGATGGTTGCAAAACGAAATAGTGAACGAATGTGTCACGGCGCGGGCTCAAACCCGCTTTTCTCCGGCAGCTGGGTCTGCCAGCACCTCCGTTGGCAGCGAGCCGAGACACGCCCCTGCTCGCACTGGCCGCATCACGCCCACATGCCAGCAAGGCTGTGGGCGATCAGCAATCACACACCTGGGACGGATGAGGGCGAGCTGTATATAGACCAGTGGACCCAAGGATCCTCGCTGGAACTTAATCTTCTGTCGCGTACTGTAAGCCGACTAACCCAGCTTTATGCTCTCTCGCTCTGCGTTTCCCCTCCGTGTTTCATTGTTCTTCCTTGTTGTCCTCCCCAGCAGTCTGCCTTCATCCAAGTGTGATCGAGCCGTGCGCCTCGACTTCCCCTTTGGACTTTGGACTGCCATCCTCGATCCTCGACCCCTGCTTTGCACACGGACCCCTTGACGCCTCTCTCAGCCCCACGGACCTCCCGCTTGTCTCAAAAACCTTCTTCTGCTTCGCCCCTTTGGACTTGTCTGCTTCCTCATCCAACAATTAGGTAATACTCAACAGCTAATCATTCATACACATAGTCTCCCACCATACACCCCTTTTGGATTAGTCACACTCCATTCTCTTGTTTAGTGTATATATATATATATATATATATATATATATATATATATATATATATATATATATATATATATATATATATATATATATATATACTACCGTTCAAAAGTTTGGGGTCACATTGAAATGTCCTTATTTTTGAAGGAAAAGCACTGTACTTTTCAATGAAGATAACTTTAAACTAGTCTTAACTTTAAAGAAATACACTCTATACATTGCTGATGTGGTAAATGACTATTCTAGCTGCAAATGTCTGGTTTTTGGTGCAATATCTACATAGGTGTATAGAGGCCCATTTCCAGAAACTATCACTCCAGTGTTCTAATGGTACAATGTGTTTGCTCATTGGCTCAGAAGGCTAATTGATGATTAGAAAACCCTTGTGCAATCATGTTCACACATATGAAAACAGTTTAGTTCGTTACAGAAGCTACAAAACTGACCTTCCTTTGAGCAGATTGAGTTTCTGGAGCATCACATTTGTGGGGTCAATTAAACGCTCAAAATGGCCAGAAAAAGAGAACTTTCATCTGAAACTCGACAGTCTATTCTTGTTCTTAGAAATGAAGGCTATTCCACAAAATTGTTTGGATGACCCCAAACTTTTGAACGGTAGTGTATATATATATATATATATATATATATATATATATATATATATATATATATATATATATATATATATATATATATATATATATATATATATATACCATCCATCCATTTTCTACCGCTTATTCCCTTCGGGGTCGCGGGGGGCGCTGGAGCCTATCTCAGCTACAATCGGGCGGAAGGCGGGGTACACCCTGGACAAGTCATCACCTCTATATATATATATATATATATATATATATATATATATATATATATATATATATATATATATATTTAGTATTGTGTATTATTATATATATTGTGCATATATATATAATAAAACATAGAGCAACCCCCTTCTGGTTCTGTGCCGTCACAACTCACCCAACAAACATAACAGAATGAGCAGAAAACAAGCAAAAGTAAGATGTTTTAGAACTCACGTCAATGTCTCACCACTCTTGGTTCCGACTGCTAGCCCACAAACTGCGAGAGCCAAAAACTCTTGCCCTCTTCCTTCTTAATCTCCTATGCAAAATAATTGGGTTAAGAAAATGTTCTCTCCGGTTGCACAAAATCCTTGAAAATTGCCACAAATATGCCAGGACTGAGACCTACCCAGTAGATTTGGAGCCATGTTTACTCCCGTAAACACTACGCATACTGCAGCGTGTAGGATGCCACTACCTTCACATTAAAATCACTTTTTTTTAAAAATGTGAATGACTACATAAAAAGATCAAATTTTACTAGAAAAAAATAGGAATTTGGCATTATATCATGCAGTTCACTGCAGAATGTACCCAAAGTTTACAGTATGATGTTCAGGGCTGAAAGCTGAGTTGCAGTGAACTATGGAGCGATGATTTTCCAAAACAATTACAGAAATATTACTTTTTCCGTTTTGCGGGTAAAATTTCCGCTATTGTAAATCTTTATTTTTTTATTTTTTTTTATTTAACCAGGAAAAAATCTCATTAAGATTAAAAACCTCTTTTTCAAGGGAGTCCTGGCCAAGAGGAACAAAGCTACACATAACATTACATTCACATTACACATTAAAATGACAGGATGGACATCAAGTAAAACAGATAACTGAGGCTCCGTCAAATGTTCTCAGTTTAGGTTTAAAAGCATTTAAGAGAGAACAATTCAGTCAGCTTCCAGTCCCTTTGTAACATGTTCCATGGACAAGGAGATGCATAGACAAAAGCTTTTTTCCATAGCATCAGTGTGAGAAAAAGGGACAGAGAGCAACAGCTGATCGTTGGATCTCAGTGCATAAGAGTTCGTACAGTTAAAATTTTACATACCATTTCAGCAAACCTTGTGATCATTAAATTTCAAAAACTAATTTGTGTAAGTACATTTGCTTGGGCTTTTTTTTTGCATCAAATATTTTATGCGTTAAGAATTGCTTTTGCATGTGGTACAATTTTTTTCTGTCAAAATCAAAACACATTTAGCAATAATGCTGTAATGCCTTTTTGACACACATTTCCAGGTTTTTGCGAGCCACATAAAATGATGTGGTGGCCCAGATACAGTATGGCCCCCTGGCCTAGAGGTTTGCACTTTAAAACATTAGTTGTACAGAAGTTAAAATGGATTAAAAAGATTAAATGGAGTATGAAACATACTAGATAAAAAGTAGTTGTATAATGTTGGATATTAAGTGTCAGTGCCTATTTTGTTCTCAATTTATGCTGATACGCTGAGGAAATAGGTTCCCACATTAGCACGGCTGTCATCATGACAATGATAAAATAATTCTTAATTTGTGTTTGCATATTGTGGACTACATGTACCAAGTTATATGGCAATCTGAAACGTTTGAAACAATAGCCTCTAGGCATACCTTGGTAAAATTTCTCCTCTTTAGTTTTGGGTCGAGCTGGTATCTGGCAACCTCAGACAGGGAGGGGACTACATAATTTTGACCGTGATTGCAGTACCATTTCTGGCAGTGGCGTGCGGTGAGGTTAATGTCTGGTGAGGCACGACTGCATCATCACAATCAGATTTACAAACATATGAACCCTAAATAGTATCTTATTCACCATGTGATTGGCAGCAGTTAACGGGTTATGTTTAAAAGCTCATACCAGCATTCCTTACACATACAAACTGTAGCACACAAAAAAGCACATTTAATAAAAAAAACATTACTATGGTCTTACCTTTCTTGCTGGACATCCACACAGCCAGCCTTTGCGTGTGTACCACGCCGTTTGAAAAGAACGGGTCTTCTGTCCCGAAGTCAAAAGCAAACCTTTTAGCTCCGGCGTTGGTCTACCTTTAATTATTACCTCCTGCTTCGATTGAAAGTCCAGTTTAGAAAACTGTTTTATTTTACATATGTAATCCTCCATGTTTTTAATAAAAGTCCAGACGAGAGGAAATAAACAATCGCTGCACTAATTGACTTGCAAACTTTTTTTTTTTTTTTTCTTCTGCGGCCGAGGAATGATCTCTGGGATCACTACCGCCCTCTACCACCAGGAGGCCGGATTACTGCGAGCCTCAACCAGTACGTCTTTTGCAGCAGTTTTATGAATGCTCAGCACAAGAAATACGTTACACACATACAGTTGTTGACAAAATACACTGTACATTATATACCTCAGCTAACTAAACTATGCCATAGTTTAGTTAGCTGATATAATTCATACAGCAATACAGTCTCACTGCACAGCAGGCCAGCAGTTAGCCGAGTCATTGCGCACAATCCATGTTGAGGCACAACTGAGTGACGTGCCTCAACTGGATGCTGATCGCCGCACCGTCTCTTCTCAGTATTTGAACGGCAAATGTGAAAATAAAAATAAAAATAATCTAAAACTGGTAAAGTTAAAAGGAAAATAACTTTAGTATAATCACTGGATACATATAACAATTTAATTTTTTTTTTTTTCTTTTTACATTTTTTTTCTTTCCATGATGGCAGGTGAGGCCCCGCCTCCCCTGCCTATAGTGACTGCACGTCACTGATTTCTGGCCAGATTCTTACATACGGCTCCTATAAACAACGTCAAAGCGTCAAATCATAAGGTTCAAGCATTTTGGCGTAAGCTTGCACGCAGTTCGGTGGGTTTTGCAATCTGGCTACGTCGTGACCAAGGTGGAAGCACAAAAAAGTATTATAAAGTATTATTTTCACATAATCTTTGCATGTATATAATAACACAATGTATATGTGTGCAAACCTTGTTTACATGGCATCCTTTGGGTGTAAGTTTCCATTGTTACTTTTCCAGAACCTAAGATTTTTGGGATCTTTTTCTGGACGTGAACATGCTGAAGTTCCTGAAGGAACACATTTCATTTTAAATCACAGTAGTATTCTAGTAAAATCATATTTATCGATATCCATTTTAATTTGCATAAAGACAATGTTAGAGTTTGAGTTTGAGTTTATTTCGAACATGCAAGCATACAACAGGATACATCACAATTTCCAGTTTCTCTTTTCAACATGTTCGAAAAGGAGTAGGAAGAAGGAGAGCTTATTTAATCCTACCCCTTTTCTTTACATAACAATTGCTGAAACTTTTTTTATTCACTTCCTGTTCTCAATTTATTCACAATAAACTCCATAGGTAATCACAATAAAAATAAATAAATAAATAAATAATAGTAAGAATTTAATAATAATAATTGGTGAAGTAAGTCATATTTAATATGATGAGATAAGTAAGATTACTTTAAGAATGAATGAATGGATGGATGAAATAAATTGAGAATGTTTGTCATGGTTCTTCTTCTTTGTACTTTGTAAACACTTTAAGTTTGAAGAGTTTCTTGAAGTGGATCATATTAGTACATTGTTTGATTGCTTTGCTTAATCCATTCCATAATTTAATTCCACATATTGATATACTGAAGGTCTTAAGTGTTGTACGTGCGTACAAATGTTTTAAATTACATTTTTCTCTAAGATTATATTTCTCCTCTTTTGTTGAGAAGAATTGTTGTATATTCTTGGGTAGCAGGTTATAGTTTGCTTTGTGCATAATTTTAGCTGTTTGCAAATTCACTATGTCGTGGAATTTCAGTATCTTTGTTTCAATAAATAAAGGATTTGTATGTTCTCTATATCCAACATTATGTATTATTCTAACTGATCTTTTTTGTAACACCGTTAATGAATGAAGTGTACTTTTGTAATTATTTCCCCATATTTCTACACAGTAACTCAGATATGGTAACACTAGTGAGCAGTATAGAATATGAAGTGATTTTTTGTCTCGAACATGTTTTGCTTTATTCATTATTGACGTGTTTCTTGCTACTTTATGTTGTATATTTTTTACGTGAGATTTCCAGTTCAATTTATCATCAATCATTATACCTAGAAATTTGGTGTCATTTACTCTTTCAATTTCTATTCCGTCTATTTGTATTTGTGTTTGACTTTCTCTTCTACTGTTACCAAATAGCATTATTTTAGTTTTACTAAGATTCAACGATAGTCTGTTTTTGTCAAACCATCTTTTTAATTTGTTAATTTCTTCTGTTATTATTTGTATTATCTCCTGTGTGTTCTCTCCTGAACAAAACGCTGTTGTATCATCCGCAAATAATACTAACTTTAAATCTTTTGTAACTTTACAAATGTCATTTATATAGAGATTGAATAATTTAGGTCCTAGTATTGATCCCTGAGGTACACCACAGGATATATTTAGCGTTGTAGACATGTGTTCGCCTAGCTTCACGTATTGTTTCCTGTTCGTTAGATAACTTCTTATCCAGTTTAAGACTAACCCTCTGATGCCATATCGTTCTAGTTTTTTTATTAAAATATTGTGATTAATTGTGTCAAATGCTTTAGTTAGATCCATAAAAACTGCTGCTGCACATTTTTTACTGTCTATTGCATTGGTAATTTCTTCTGTAATTTCAATTAAAGCCATTGAAGTTGAGACATTAGCTCTGTATCCATATTGGTTCTCTTCGAGTATTCTATTTTTATTTATGAAACTCTCTAATCTGTTATTAAACAGTTTTTCAATGATTTTAGAAAATTGTGGAAGTAAAGAAACAGGTCTATAATTTGTAAATTGATGTTTATCTCCAGTCTTATAAATTGGTGCAACTTTAGCTATTTTCATTTTGTTTGGGAATGTACCTGTTTGAAATGATAGATTACTAATATACATTAATGGTCCTGAGATCTCTTCTATAACCTTTTTTATCGTTTCCATATCAATTCCGTTACAATCAGTTGAAGTCTTGGATTTACATTTTTTCACGATTGTAACTATTTCCTCCTGTGTCACATTACTGAGGAACATGGAGTTGGGATTTCGCTCTATGGTATCATTATAGTCCTCAATTGGAACTGGGTCTGGAATCCTTTCTTCCAATTTTGGTCCAATATTTACAAAATAATTATTGAAGCTTTCAACTACTTCCTTTATGTTGTCATTTTTTTTTATTTCCGTCTAAAAAGTATTGAGGGTAGTCCCTCTTTGTGCCATTTTTAATAATGCTATTGTGGATGCCCCATGTTGCTCTCATATTATTTTTGTTCCTGTCCAATAATTCACTGTAATATTCTTTTCTACATGATCGTAGTATGTCTGTTAACTTGTTTTTATACTTTTTGTACTTAATTTCTGCCTCTATAGTTCTTTGTGCTATACATTTTCTATATAGTGTATTCTTCTTCTTACAAGCATTTTTTAATCCTTTTGTCATCCATGGTTGATTATTCTTTCTCTGCTTGTTACTGAGTTGTATCCATGGACAATGTTTGTCATAAAGTATTATGAACTTGTTTAAGAAATGTTCATATGCTTCATCAACCTCTTTTTCATTGTACACATTGTCCCAATCTTGCTTTTGTAGCTCAATTTTGAAAGCAGTCATCCTCTTCTCTGTGCACAGTCTTTGAAATGTCCTTTTGTCTTCCATGTTCTTCTTGTAGTGTCCATCATATATTGTAAAAACTGGCAGATGATCACTAACGTTGGTTATAAGTAGACCACTTGTAGTGTTATTGTCAAACTCATTGGTAAAAATATTATCAATAAGCGTGGCACAGTGTGCTGTGATTCTGCTTGGCTTTGTGATTTTTGGATATAAACTGATGCTGTACATTGTATCAATGAAGTCATCAATAGACTTTTGCTTGTTAGGGTTCAATAAGTCAATATTAAAGTCACCACATAAGAACATTATTCTTTGACCATTGTCCATGTAAGTAGCCTTGATCCATTCTTCAAATGTTTCTATACTTGACTTAGGTAATCTATATATACAACTGATGAAAATGTTTTTGCTTTTTTCCTGACATATTTCAATGGTTATACATTCTAAGATATTATCTATAGCAAATGACATGTTTTTTACCACTTTGTAGTTCAGGTTCTTCATCACGTACACAGCTACTCCTCCTCCATTTTTGTTGGTTCTGTTGATGTAGTTTAGTTCATATCCCTCCAGATCAAAATCTATTCCTTTTTTATCATCAATCCATGTTTCTGTGACAGCAATCACTTTGAAGGGTTCGTTGATGTGTTCCAAAAAGTTCTTAATGTTGCTGTAGTTTGCATACAAGCTTCTGCTATTAAAATGAATAATTGACAATTTGTTATCGCATGTAATGTTGCTATTATATTGATCATCCGTATAATAAAAACATTTATTACTAATGTGGGAGAAAAAATTTGTATCTGGATCTATATCATTTTCCAAATCCTGGTTTTTGTGATCTTTGTTGCAGAATTGTTTTAGTTCCATATTTTCTTGTTCAACAATCTTTGATGTTGTTTCAATAATCTCAATAAGTGTAGGTGGATGCAATCCTGAATGTAAATGTAAAAAAAATAAAACAAAAAAATGTCACCATTAGTGAAGGGACTTCCATGGTTTCTTTTGGAAAGAATGTGAAGTCAATGTCAAGATCTTTCTCCTGCTTCATTGTTTGTTTGAGCTTTGCTTTTAACTTATAATCAACCCAGTGTGGAGAAGATGGCATTTCTCTGGGAAGAACAACAACACAATTAAATGAGAAAAAACAAAAGGTAAAAGACTTAAGAACAAGGACAATCCAATACAGTATCTTACCTGTTTGGGATCTTGAAAGAAAAAGGAAATGCATGTCTTCCTTCATCAATCATTCTGGGACCTAAAAAATGGTTCCCTTTCAGTTGCAATCGAAAGAAGTCTGGGAAGTAAGAACAAAGTCACTCATACGTTACCCCTTTTCAAGATATCTTGTTTGACGTTGAAAACTGTCTCCTGAGAGCAGGCCCGGCCCTAACCAATCTGGCGCCCTAGGCAAGATTTTAGGTGGCGCCCCCCCACACCGAATAGCTTTGTCTTTGACCTTTTTTTTTTACTTAAAGAAAGCAAATTAACAATCAGAATAGTTAACAAGATAAAAAAAACTATGGATAAATAAATGAATACAAAAAATAAAAAATGAATATATGAAATACAATATTTTTTACATACATTAACACAAAATAAAACGTGTCAACAAGTTGCATAAAATAAATTAAAAATACAATATAAATAAGGCACTGCACAAAACAAGATATCAAACCAGTATGACTTTAACAACTATATTACAAAAAAAGGGGATCCAACAGAGTTCTCTATTTGTGCTTTTTAATATTGCATTAGCTAAAATGACTTACAAATTACTGTGCACCAGGAAGTACTGTAATTACCTAACGTTACATTATTATTTTCCATAACAATTTAGCCCCCTCCACAATATTAACCCGAAGTTAAAACAGAACTAGCTATTTATTGATTAGGAATTGCCGAATCATATAACATTAGCTTAATGCTAAAGGTTACTATCACATTCTGTAACAGACAAATAATTTCATGTAGGCTAACGTTACCTACCTGCTACCTCTGTCTTTTTCTCCTTTCTACTCCTCTTCTTTTCTCTTTTTTCTTCCCTGGGCACCTGACAGTTTTGGCCGTTTTGACATCTTGTGTTGATTTTTTTTATGTGGTGACGTCCAAAAAGAGTCATGATACGGGAAGGGAGGGGGCGCACCGTGCGGGGGGAGGGGGGGGGGGGGGGGGTGTAATGTTGTAACAAATAATATTTCTATTAAATAGGCTTTACTTTGCATTTTAATTAACGTGGGATTATTTTATGTATTTAGAAATAATAGTACCAACTTTTTTATTTTTTTCCTCCAACATTTGTGGCACTGGCGTGGCGCCCCCTGATGGACGGCGCCCTTAGCATTTGCCTATACAGCCTATGCCACGGGCCGGCCCTGCCTGAGAGGGGTAGTTAGAGCCATGCACTGGCGAAGCAAACATTTCCTTTCCTTTAGCAAAAAAAGTTATTGATTGGATTTCAGTTTGCTTCAAGACCTGCACGATGATTCTGCCCTTGACGGTATCTCCATTTGTGAAGCTATTTTGAGTATCTTGTTCAATAAAAAATGCTGTGATGGCCATTTTGTCCGAAGAGAAAACTGACAAAATGCTCCGAACCAAAACCTCTCGTGTGGACTACTGCACAAATGAGCCTTTGAATCTTGGTATGTAGTTGGGAACATGTAGAACCTGTTTAAAGTGACTTTAATTTTTACAGAGCACACACCTGTTTAAAGTGACTTTAAACAGGTGTGTGCTCTGTACAATTCCGTTAAGGGAGGAGCGCAATGATTACAATGCAATTGGAGTCAGAAAGTAAACGTGTGTTAGAGTAAATTGTACAGTAAATTTCCACTAACCCTGCAAATGTATTTATAGAGCACAATGTGTGAACAAGGCACATCAAAGTGCTGTACAAAAAAAATCACTAGCAGGCAAAACCAAAAATAAAATAAACATGAAAGTCATCATAATTCCAAATGAAAAATCTAAAATAAAATCATCATAAAAGCTGATACAATTAAAATTAAAATCTAAGAGTCTGGATAAAATTCATTTAGTTGTCATATGCTCAATTAAGTAAAAGTGTTTTCAGATTTTCACATTATTGGGAATATTTTTCCAGATTTTAGGAGCATAAAATGCATAACTTTTAATGCAAAGTTAGTGGTTTACTATTACACATTATTTATGAATGTTCCCCTCCAATAAGACATTTGAAATCTGGTAAATAAAAACAAAAAACTAGAATTTAATACACTAAGCTCTGCTTCTTCTTACCCTTATTCAGACGTGCTGAATTGTGCATGCAAATGCATTCAATGTAGCTTTCTTAAGCGTGTTCGAAATAAACCAAACCATTACAATTACCAAGAGTGCAATGTAGCTTTCATCGCTCTGTAAAATGACCACCTTGACATGTTTTTGAGTCCCATGTCTTGAACTTAATGAAAACAAAGATATCATTAATCTAATCATCAATGACATACCTGTTTATGAAAAAAGAAAACTCCTGTATTTAGACTGCATTGATTTGAAATGTGTACAAACTGAGTACAGGAAGTACACGTGTTAATAATTGAAATGCAATAAAAAAGGGGTAGGATTAAATGAGCGTAGCTTCTTTAAATGTTAAGAAAATGTAAAAATGTGATGTATCATTTTACAACTGTATTTATGTATCATTTTAAAACTGTTTACTGTATATGTTCAAATAGTTAGTATATACAGTACAGTCCAAAAGTTTGGACACACCTCATTCAATGTGTTCTCTTTATTTTCATGACTATTTACATTGTAGATTGTCACTGAAGGCATGAAAACTATGAATGGACACATGTGGAGTTATGTACTTAACAAAAAAAGGTGAAATAACTGAAAACATGTTTTTTATTCTTGTTTCTTCAAAATAGCCACCCTTTGCTCTGATTACTGCTTTGCACACTTTTGCCATTCTCTGGATGAGCTTCAAGATGTAGTCACCTGAAGTGTTTTTTTTACTTCACAGGTGTGCCTGTGCCTCAGGGTAGATTAGTGGAACTTCTGGCTTTATCAATGGGGCTGGGACCATCAGTTGTGTTGTGAATGACAAGGTGTGTCCAAACCTTTGGCCTGTACTGTATGTTCAAACAGTAAATAACGGGAGTTTCCATTTCTAGTCCAGTCAGGATGTGTTGAAGTTTACCAGCAAGCACACCAGTCGGGGTGACTTTACTCATCTTTGCACTGACATACAGAATGCATATACACGTACTGACCTGATCACTGACCGTATAAAAACCCAGGTAATCATCCACAGTTAAGGTGAAGGAGCAAAATGAACTGTGTGTTGAATCTGCGTAAATACATGATTAATGCGATTATAATAATAAAGAGATATTTATAGAACAACCTTGCCTTCTGCCTTCTGCAACAAACAAGCTGTTTGGGATTTGAGACTTAAGTGATGTATTTTGCCGATGTTAGAGGATATCTCCATATATGGTAGAGCAGTGTTTCTTAACCAATAGGGCCGGGGCTCATTTTAGGGCTGCAAACGCCTCCCCGAAGTCCGCCAAAAAATATCTGTTTCACAGCAGAAAAAGTCTGGAGCTAAACGTTTTTTGAGCTCAAAAATTATGACTACAGTGGTTAAACACTATTTTTATTTGCACTTAAATTTCATTGACTGTTTATTTAGGAAACATATTCATTATAAATTAAATGTATTTGTTTTACCACAACAAAATTATATTAATATTTATTTTTTGTCAGTTATTTATGAGTCCCTTCTTATGCACTCTATTTGATTAGTGTTTTCTAATCAGCCTGAAGTAAGTCTGAGACTTATGTGTTAAATAAACAATGTTCTTTGTGCTTAACACATGGTTTCATATCATTTGACAAGGTTGGAAACTGTAAGTAGGTTATAGATAATTATTAGGGCTGTCAAACGATTAAATTATTTAATCGCGATTTAATGCATTTTGTTCATAGTTAAGTGAAAATTAATCGTGATAATCGCACGTAGGTATAATTTTTCATCATTAAAAAGTGTACCCTAGACAGATCGTTTAAAATGAATTGTGATCCTGTAATGCAAATAGAATTGATAAACAGTCACAGCAAACCAAACCAAACCAAATAAAAGCCCAGTTCGGCACAGTTGGTACAGGTGTGCAAGTTAAGTCTTCCCCGTGCAGGGATGGGGACGAGAGCTGGTGGGATTAGGATCCGTTGCTCCAGAGCATCATCAGAGGTCAGGAGCTGTTCTTTAGTCTGTTGTGGTGTTCGTTGGCGCCTCTCAGGTCTTTTGTTTAAAAGAAGTAGGTCAATTGAAGGAGATTTACTAAAAACGTTCATATTTGTCAGCATCACCTAAAGGGTACGCTGCGTGTGATTCATATGGTGGAGGGAGGTCCAGAGGTTGAGTTGTTGTTGTTAAACACCAGGGTGTTTGACTCCAGGTTGGTTGGTTTGAGTTCCCAAATGCTTAAAATCCAAAGGCAGCTGCGGGACCTGGTGGTTGTTTAATGTCAGGAACATCCAAGGCGGGTAAGACGACGATTGGAAGTTTGATCTTTGGGTTGATTGCATATTTGATATCCAGAATGATCTATAAAAAACAGAACTGTATTAGTTCCTCTAGTCGTGGATCTAAGCAGTCTGTGTGGTTTACCTTCAGCCTGTATTCCAGCTTGATGATGCCGCAATTCAAAATGGATGACGGCAGCTCTCTGGGGATGGTTATCACCATGTTCACCGTCTCTTTGCTGTACGCGTTGATCGACTCCGCTTTTTCCTCAAGAATATCCATGGTGGAATGTTTCCTTTCACCCTGGGCAAAGAAGCTCTTCTTTTTGTACAACACCATTTTGGGCTTCACCGCACGAGACGATTGGTTATGGACTACAACTTTGACCCGGAGATCTTCACCTGCAAGGAGGCACAACACACAAAAATCACACGTGTCGTTGCCCATATTGTTAAATGCCAGGCTTTTATGAGATAAATAAATGAGACAGAAATGCATTCAGAGCTTTTTCCAAATTTCATTTCAACTATAACCTCTATAACTTCATTGAAAACAAACTGTAATTGTTAGGCTTTACATTACAGCAGTGTTTCTCAAATAGGGCAGCGGGGTCCGTCAGCTTGACTGTCTTGACTCTTTTAAAAAACTATGAAAACTTCGCTTTTTAGTAAAGTTTTTAGATAATCAACCTTTTAACTAGATTTTTTTAATACACTTTTTAGCCTTTTTATGATGCTGCCCCTGTCTTTTTATTAATGTATTGTTGTTTTAATCCACCTATGTTTTGTACAGCACTTTATAAATAAAATATACTCACTTTACAAATATAATTTACTTACTTAACTATTATCAAGAAGTACAAACAAAGTGGAACAAAAGAGTAAATAGAAGTATAGTGACAAGTGAAAGTTAAAATGTTGACACTGAAGACTAGGGATGTACAAGATTTTTTTTTCCTAGCTAACACCAATAACCGATTAACTTACTTATATCTATTGTTTTTTAAAATATAAATACAACTAGTTTGTGTACCCCTTTCTTTGCAGCTGTCTTTGGAGCAGCTTCTTTAGCAGCAGGCGTCTTTGGAAGCTTTCAAAACAGCATCATAGCGATGCTGTGGGGTTGTTTTACCGGTACCAAAATGTATTTTGATACTTTTCGATACCTTTCAATACTTTTCTAAATAAAGGGCACAACAAAAAATGGCATTATTGGCTTTAATTTAACAAAAAAATCTTAGGGTACATTAAACATATGTTTATTATTGCAATCGAAGAACAATTTTGTCCTTAAATAAAATAGTGAACATACTAGACAACTTGTCTTTTTGTAGTAAGTAAACAAACAAGGGCTCCTAATTTGTCTGCTGACGTATGCAGTAACAAATTGTGTCATTTATCATTCTATTATTTTGTCAAAATTATAAAGGACAAACTGTAAAAATGTATTATTAATCAACTTGTTCATTTGCTGTTAATATCTGCTTATTTTCTGTTTTAACATGTTCTATCTACACTGCTTTTAAAATGTAATAATCACTTATTCTTCTGTTATTTGATACTTTGCATTAGTCTTGGATGATACCACAAATTTAGATATCAATCTGATACCACGTAGTTACAGGATTGTACATTGGTCATATTCAAAGTCCTCATGTGTCCAGGGACGTATTTCCTGAGTTTATAAACATAATATACATTTTTAAAAAAGGGAAACATTTTTTGTGACGATAAAAAATATCGATGTAATCATAGTAGTATCGACTAGATACGCTCTTGTACTTGGTATCATTACAGTGGATGTCAGGTGTAGATCCACCAATGGCATTTGTTTACATTCAGGCGCGCTAGCTTTTGTTAGCGGTGACGCAGCTGAGCTATTGTATCCTCCTATGTGTGTAGTGAAGCATGTTTAGCTATTCCTCGTCCTGCAGGGATGATACTTGTAAGAAACTCACTTTATTCGTCGCCATGGAGGCAAGGATTAGTGATTTAGAAGTAGCTAAAACACTGCAGACTGCGGATGGATGTTAGCCGCTATGTCGCTAGCCATGTCTTAAAGCAGTGGTCCCCAACCTTTTTGTAGCTGCGGACCGGTCAACGCTTGAAAATGTGTCCCACGGACTGGGGGACTGGGGGGGGGGGGGGGGGGGGGTGAAATTAAAAAAAAAAAAATTTTTTAAATTTTTTATTTTTTTTTTCATTAAAAAATACAATCATGTGTGCTTACGGACTGTATCCCTGCAGACTGTATTGATCTATATTCATATATAATGTATATATTGTGTTTTTTATGTTGATTTAATAAAAATAAAAAAAACATTTTTTATTTTTTTATTTTATTTCTTGTGCGGCCCTGTACCAATCGGTCCCGGTCCGCGGACCGGTGGTTGGGGACCACTGTCTTAAAGCACCTCTTCCTGAGGGTGTTACAGTGTTATAACTTCACCTTTATCATTAGTTTTTAGTTGTTTTTTTTCATTTTCTGTCTACACACTGTCTGCTTGTAAGTACTCCGTGTGTGTGCGCTGCCGAACATGCTCCTCTGCTTGTAAAACCAGCAATGTCACGACGTGACGACGTGCCGTCATGCCCGGGAACCGGTACTTTTCAAACAGAGTATAGTACCGTTTTTGATTCATTAGTACCGCGATACTATACTAGTACCGGTATACCGTACAACCCTACGATGTTGGCTTTTCAGATAAGGTTGAATGTGTTGATGCGTGATGTTTTTTTTCCCCTCGTCGCAAAATATTTGGTGAAAATAGTACATCAAGTGTTTTCATCTGAAACAATGAAGAAGTGTCACACAATCGACGTCATGTTTGTTTACAGCAGTGCTTCTCAAATATTTCTGTTACGCCCCCTTTAGGGAGAATAAAAATGTGCTCACTGTAACATACCAACAGCACAGTATGGGTACTCTCACATAATTGGAACATTTTGTTATTTTTGTTAATGTTATCTGATTTATCTGTTTTATGTCATAACTCCTCATATCGGCACAATTCTCATCTGTCCGATATTCATCATGCACCCCTAATACAAACCCAAAGCTGACATGCAGGCTGTGTTTCATTCTTTAAAAAGAGGAAAAAAAACAGTTTTTGCTGGCTTTGAAAATCATGTATAGCAAAATGACACCCCGATCCACAGATTTTTCAGAGTGCGCCCTCTAGTTTTCATGTTAGAGCAATACTCATGCCTGCAGCTAGGTGGTGGCAGTACTCCATCAGGCTCCCTGTTCTACCTAGTTGAAGTGGTAAGTGCACAGGAACATGTGTACAATGTAGTCGTCATTAAAGACATATCCTTGATTACTTGAATTTAAAGAATGTAACTCACACAGTGTGTTGTACAAAATAATGATTAAATATTATTAAGTTGTCAATAATACCGTATTTTCTGGACTATAGAGCACACCGGTACATAAACCACACCGCACTGAGCCTAGTCTATAAAATCCGCTACACCTCCCTGATACCGAAGTACATGTCAAACTACTTCCATAACGTAAATGACCGCCATAACCACAACACCAGGGGGAGCTCCACAAACCACCTCAAACCCAGATTCCGATCTAACAAAGGTCTTAACTCATTCTCCTTCCATGCCACATCAATATGGAATGCACTCCCAACAGGTGTAAAAGAAAGTGCATCTCTATCCTCCTTCAAAACCGCACTAAAAGAACACCTCCAGGCAACTACAACCCTATACCCTCCCCCCACCACATCATGTAAATAATCAAATGTAAATAATCAAATGTATATACTTGTTCTTATGCTTTCCAAGCTCGCTATGTTCACTGCTCGCTGTACATATCCTACCAAGTCAGACCTACACTGTTTCAATGTCCATTTCTCAGATGATATAATTGTTGATGACTGAAGTGCTGATATCAACCAAAATTAAACCCCCGCCCCAACCCCTCCACATCCCACACCCCGGATTGTAAATAATGTAAATAATTAAATGTATATACTCTGATGATTAACTTGTGTGATGACTGTATCATGCTGATAGTATATATTTGTACCATGAATTGATTAACGTGGACCCCGACTTAAACAAGTTGAAAAACGTATTCGGGTGTTACCATTTAGTGGTCAATTGTACGGAGTATGTACTGTACTGTGCAATCTACTAATAAAAGTCTCAATCAATCAATCAATCAATCATAAACCCATTGAATTTTGCAAGAAAAACATGTTTCTAAACTGTAAGTGTCATTGAAACTGTCACAGTCCCTGCAGTGTCTTGTGTGTGTGTGTGTTGTCTGTCTGGGTGTGGTCATGTGTGGGCGGAGTTTGGGTTCCTGGCTTCCCAGTCTGGCCCACCTGGCGCTGGTCAGCCTACTCACCTGCCTGCCATCAGCTAATCACCTCCACTCCACAAAAGCCCTGGCCTCCTCACACGACGCTGCCAGATCGTTTCACAGCTCTCCATGTGGTAACGCTTCTCGCCAGTTCTAGTAGTCTTGATGATCTTGTTGATCTTTTGTTTGTGCCTTTTACTCCTGGTATCTTGTTCCTCGACTCACCATTGTTTCCTCTGCCTCCAGTGCCTACCTCCTCTAAGCCTGCCTGCCTGCCAGACACCTCCACTCCAGTTGACGACGCCTTTCCCTAATCCCTCATTTGCCCAAATTAAACCCTTTGGACTTTTAATCTGCCTGTCTTGTCTGCTTTTGGGTCCGCCATCTTGTTAAATCGTGACAGAACGATCTGGCCAGAATGGACCCAGCAGACTTGGAAAAGGTCAAGGAGGTCATCAGCAACCAAAGCCGGCATCTGGGAGATCACCAACAACTCATTCAGACCCTTGTGAAAGAGGTATCCAAGATTACCACTAAACTTGATACCCTCTGTGCTGCTCCACGACAGGCTCCACCAGCAGAACCACTTCAAGCCGATGGCGCCGCCCCTCCCCCAGCACCAGTTGTCCAAGCTGTGGAGCCTCATCTTCCACCTCCGGCAAAATATTCTGGCAACCCCAACACCTGCCGTGAGATCCTCACCCAAGTTCGTCTCACCTTTAAGGCTCAACCAACCCGCTTTGTCCATGAGGCAGCCAAGATAGCTTTCATTGCCAGCCTTCTTGAGGGGCCTCCACTTACTTACTTCAACGCCCTGCATGAGATGAATGCTCCGACAGCTCAGTCCTTTGCTCTCTTCGCCGCTGAGCTCAAGAAGATTTATGATCACCCCATTCGTGGACAACAGGCCGGTCAGCAACTTTTGAGACTCTGCCAAGGTCGACGTTCTGTGAGAGAGTTCGCCAGCGAGTTTCGTTCCTTGGCCGTGGAGTCTGGTTGGAATGACCAAGCGCTGCTCACCGCCTTCCAGAGTGGGCTCAACCGGACCATTGGCAGGGAGATCGCACTAAGGCAAGAACTTGATTCCCTAGATGAGGCTATTACCACCGCCATCAAGATTTCAGACCAAATAGCCCAGTGGCAAGGTGAGACTGTTCCCTCCGTGTTGACTACCCCTTTTTCCGACCATAATTTTCTGCCATATGCACCCCGACATCCTGTACCCCTAGCCCTGCCCTCCGGGTCTCCAGGGGAGGAGCCCATGCAACTACGGCGGACCCGTCTCTCCACTGACGAGCGCCTCCGACGGATTAGGTCGGGGGTGTGCTTCTACTGTGGACAACCTGGTCATCTTCGTGCCTCCTGCCCTATTCGTCCAAAAGGAGGTTCACTAGTAGCAGTGGGGGTTCTGGTGAGCCAAAGAGTCTCTTCCCCTGAATCCCGGGATCGCATGCAATTCTCCGCCACTCTTCAATGGCACTCTCAGTCTGTGCCGTTGCTCACCCTGGTTGACTCAGGGGCAGATGAGAATTTCATCGATTTAGCTGTTGTCTCCCAGGCAGGCATTCCCCTTGAGCCTCTACCCGCTCCTCTGAAAGCCAACGCCCTCACAGGTAGCCTTCTTGCTCGAGTATCCCATCGCACCGTGCCAGTCCACCTCATTGTGTCCGGTAATCATCACGAGCAGAACCAATTCTATGTCATAACCTCACCTCTTGCACCCATCGTCCTTGGTTACGGCTCCACAACTCCCATATCGACTGGACAGCACGTAAGGTAATGAGCTGGAGCTCCTACTGCCTCTCTACATGCCTGCGCTCTGCTCGTTCCCCATCGGAGGGCACCAGCTCCCCCGTCATGTTTGACCCTCCTGATCTGTCGAGAGTTCCTGCTGTTTACCATGATCTCAGAGAGGTATTCAGCAAACAGCGTGCCCTGTCACTTCCACCTCACCGGCCCTATGATTGTGCCATCAACCTGATTTCTGGAGCGCCACTGCCGGCAAGTCGCCTATACAACCTGTCACGTCCTGAGAGAGAGAGCATGGAGAAGTATATTCAGGAATCCCTGGCAGCTGGCATTATCCGTCCTTCCTCCTCCCCAGTAGGTGCAGGATTCTTCTTTGTCGGTAAGAAGGATGGATCACTCCGCCCCTGTATAGACTATCGTGGATTAAATGACATTACCATAAAAAACAAATATCCATTGCCATTGATTGCATTTGGTTTTGAGCCCCTTCAGGGAGCTGCTATTTTCTCCAAGCTAGATCTATGTAATGCATATCATTTGATCCGTATCAGAGCCGGTGATGAGTGGAAAACTGCATTTAAGACCCCACTTGGACATTTTGAGTATCTGGTCATGCCCTTTGGGTTAACTAATTCACCCGCAGTATTTCAAGCCCTTGTAAACGATGTACTTCGTGACCTTTTAAACCGCTGTGTGTTCGTTTACCTAGATGACATCCTGATCTTCTCCCGCAACAAGGAGGCGCACGTTGAGCATGTCAGGCAGGTGCTTCAACGTCTCCTGGAGAACAGGCTCTACTGCAAAGCTGAAAAATGTGAGTTCCATGTCACCTCTACATCATTCCTGGGGCTGATAATTGGGAGTGGCCAGGTGAAAGCAGACCCTGCGAAGGTGCGCGCAGTGGAGGAATGGCCTCAACCTACTACGTTGAAGGAGCTCCAGCGATTTTTGGGTTTTGCCAACTTCTACCGCCGTTTCATCAGAAACTACAGCCAGGTAGCTGCACCCCTCACAAGGCTGACGTCCACATCCACTCGATTCACTTGGACTACAGAGGCTGGAGCTGCTTTCAGGGAATTGAAGAGACGTTTCACCAGGGCCCCGGTCCTCATTCATCCGGATTGTTCTCGACAATTTATTGTGGAGGTGGACGCCTCAGACTCAGGGGTGGGGGCCGTCCTGTCCTTGTGCTTTCTTCTCCCACCGCCTGGAACCTGCTGAGCGCAACTACGACGTGGGGAATCGGGAACTGCTCGCTGTCAAGCTCGCCCTGGAGGAGTGGAGGCATTGGCTGGAGGGGGCAGAACACCCGTTCATCGTATGGACAGATCACAAGAACCTCGCCTATATTCAATCGGCCAAACGCCTCAACTCCCGTCAAGCCCGGTGGGCGCTGTTCTTTGGTCGGTTCCGGTTCACCTTAACCTACCGTCCAGGTTCTCGCAACATTAAACCAGATGCCCTCTCACGCCAGTACTCTCCTGAAATTTCTTACAGTCCTGACCCTATCCTTCCCTCCTCCTGTGTGGTGGCTGCGGTGACATGGGAGATCGAATCGCTGGTTCGGAGAGCTCAGCAGACTCAAGCAGACCAAGGTAATTGCCCAGCTAACAGACTTTTTGTACCTGATTCTGTCCGCTCTGAAGTCCTCCTTTGGGCCCACACATCTCGCTTTGCATGCCACCCCGGAATCAACCGCACCTTGTCCCTCAAGCGGCACTTCTGGTGGCCTACCATGACCGCAGACACTAGGGCCTTCGTATCTGCCTGCACGGTGTGTGCACGTGGAAAATCTTCTAACCAGCCGCCTGCAGGTCTCCTCCGTCCCTTGCCGGTTCCTGGTCGCCCATGGTCCCACATCGCCTTGGACTTTGTGACGGGGCTCACTGAGTCTCAAGGCAATACAGTAATACTTACCATCGTGGACAGATTTTCTAAGGCAGTTCATTTTGTGGCTCTCCCCAAACTACCCTCAGCCCTTGAAACTGCTGACCTCATGGTGAACCATGTGTTTCGGCTCCATGGCATACCTCTGGACATCGTTTCGGACCAGGGACCCCAATTCATCTCCCAGGTGTGGAAGGCTTTCTGTCATGCCCTTGGAGCCAAAGTAAGCTTGTCATCTGGTTACCATCCCCAGACTAACGGGCAAACAGAACGGGCAAATCAGGACCTGGAAGCTACCCTCAGGTGTGTCGCTGCCAAGAATCCCTCCACCTGGAGCACCCACCTTGCATGGATCGAATATTCCCACAATTCCCTGTCTTCCGCTGCCACAGGTGTGTCACCGTTTGAAGGTTCTCTGGGTTACCAACCACCACTATTTCCAGCCGAAGAGGCCGACATCGCTGTTCCGTCTGTCCAGAGTGACCTGCGGCGTTGTCGGAAAGTGTGGAGGGATGCGCGGGCTGCCCTGCTCAGCTCAGTGGAACGAAACCGGCGCTTTGCTGACCGCCACCGGACTCCTGCCCCGGAATACCAGGCAGGCCAACATGTGTGGCTGTCCTCTAAAGACCTTCCCTTGAAAACGGAATCCAGAAAGCTGTCACCCCGTTTTGTCTGTCCCTATGAAATCCTTGCCATCGTCAACCCAACTGCTATCAAGCTAATGTTGCCCCCTCACCTGAAGATCAATCCCGTCTTCCACGTCTCTCAGGTGAAACCAGTTGTGACCAGTCCGCTTTCCCCTCCAGATGTCCCTCCCCCACCCCCCCTTGTCATCGATGACCACCCTGCATATATCGTCCGGCGGCTGCTGGACTCACGGCGCCGTGGTAGGGGGTTCCAGTACCTGGTGGACTGGGCAGGCTATGGTCCTGAGGAGCGGTGCTGGATTCCACGACGGTTCATACTGGATCCATCCCTCATCTCGGAATTCCACCGTGACCACCCTGTCAAGCCTGGTGGATCGCCTGGGGGCGTTCCGTGAGGGGGAGGTACTGTCACAGTCCCTGCAGTGTCGTGTGTGTGTGTGTGTTGTCTGTCTGGGTGTGGTCACGTGTGGGCGGAGTTTGGGTTCCTGGCTTCCCAGTGTGGCACACCTGGCGCTGATCAGCCTACTCACCTGCCTGCCATCAGCTAATCACCTCCACTCCACAAAAGCCCTGGCCTCCTCACACGACGCTGCCAGATCGTTTCACAGCTCTCCATGTGGTAACGCTTCTCGCCAGTTCTAGTAGTCTTGATGATCTTGTTGATCTTTTTTTTGTGCCTTTTACTCCTGGTATCTTGTTCCTCGACTCACCATTGTTTCCTCTGCCTCCAGTGCCTACCTCCTCTAAGCCTGCCTGCCTGCCAGACACCTCCACTCCAGTTGACGACGCCTTTCCCTAATCCCTCATTTGCCCAAATTAAACCCTTTGGACTTTTAATCTGCCTGTCTTGTCTGCTTTTGGGTCCGCCATCTTGTTAAATCGTGACAGAAACGTACACTTAATATTTTTGTTTTAAGGGTTAATATTTTTAGTTGAAAATTATTACGGTTGTGAATTCATGTTACATTTTTTGTAAATAAGACACATTTTGTTTACTATAAAAAGGGCAATTTAATTCCTTTTGTTACACCGCTATTCTCGCGAGGTTTTGGTTTAGTATTAGAGGTTGCGAGACCTGCATTCGCCCAGACATGCAAAAGACTTTGAGCGAGCCATCGGCAGCAGCAAGAACATTTAGCTAGCTGAACAAGGTATTTTGTCATATTGTGTCAAATTGTTCTGTATATTTATAAAGTACATTGGTTTAATTATTGTACGCTCATTTAGTATGCACAAGACTGAAATATTTGCTGCCCAAGAACCTCCGAAGTGGCAGGCGGCCACGAGGTTGCTATTTTGTTTAGCACTTTATTTGCCTGTGACTGAACTATGTCTAAAGCATTGTATTTCATGTTTTGTCCTGTAGTTTTCACGGCATAAACCCAAGTAAAGAGCCCGTCTTCAAGAAGCCGTGCCTGTGTTGTCATTTTGGAGCCACATAAACTGTGAATTAGCCGAATCGGACTATAAGCCGCAGATATATAAGTTGTGAAATGAGTTATTTACACAGAAAGATTTTGTTAATGTTTATTTACATACCTTAATTGTTTCCAAACGGTGCCTGTTACACGGCAGTAAAATGGCTGATCAAACAAAACAGAAAAGTCATGGTTATGGACCCACTAGATCAGCTAAACAGACTCAATAACTCCGCGGTGACGTTCTTGTGAATTTACTGTGGAATTTGTGAAACTGAAACGATACAAAAATAATGCCATCATGAGTTAATAATAAGACGCTTGTACACCTGTTAGCATATTAGCTCATGCTAACGATCCTAACTTCATTACATTATGAGAGCACGTACAAATATGCATGAAAACACTACAATCCAACACGTATGAATTGTTTCGGTTGTATTGTAAAACTTACAAATGCTGTGGATGACTAGTAGACGGAAGGGCACTTGTACTTCCGGTTCAAGGCACTAAACAGAAGGAAGTACTGCAGACGTGCAACTCGCAGCACCTGCAGTGAGCAAACTCGTCCAAAAGATGGCGACATAGCACAAACAATAACATACCTTTTCAGACTGCGTGTCTGTGTTTTTGTAAACTATTTGGTGAATACAAAACGTTATGCACCGTTTTATAAGCGGCAGGGTTCAAAGTGTAGGAAAAAGCGGCTTATAGTCCAAAAAATACAGTAATTCACCAACGGGGGTCGCAAAAATTTCCGAAAATAATTGAGAAGCACTGTACTTCATTTTGGAAGCTGATTACCAATAACAAATAAAATTAATATGAATATTTTTCTAGTATATTGTGTTATGAATTTGTTTTCTGATTTGAACATTTCATAAAAGGGGACCTATTATGCCTTTCGAGCATGAGATTAGCAATATCACAAACAAAAAGCAGAGATTTCCTTCATTTTGCGCGGCATGTCTTTCGAAAGTGATGCCTTGTAAGTGAAGGAAACGTTTAAGGTTTCCGTGACGTAAGCGACAATAGTGATAACAGCAGTGATGGAAAAGTACAACTATGTTGAAATGTGTTGATCACCCGTGATGTGAGGCTGTGATGACATCAAACATGTGACAAGACAAAATCCAAAGCTGTGCCAGAAATGTTGTGTAATTGCTATGCACCCAAATTACACCCGGTGTATGCCTGAGAGTGGAATTTTTTTTAAACAGTTAAGAAAATTGCCTTTTGTGGGGAATTTTGTGCCCTAAAGAATACATCTTTCCCATATCTGAGCTTTCTAAATAGTGAAAAACTGCTAGTACGTGGCAGGTAATCGGGATCCATCCATTCTGCCTACAAAGGGCTCTAAAAAAACCCTCCAACAACGCTCTATTTACATGCTGTGACCTGCATACTAACAAAGCTACAGCAAATAACGACATTGTTATTGTAAGCGCTAACACAGAGGAACTACTTTTCTGGCGGCTCCTCTGACCATGAGCTAGTAGCCATCTACAAGCTAGCTTAAGCTGCTAAAAACGTTGGTTGTGACCCGACATGAAATAAAGAACAAAAAGGAGCATGAGATGCTTCTGCTGCTGCTGTGTTGCATTTGAGTTCGGAAAAGTCCATGCCAGATTATAAATCATGCATCTCACCTGTGTAGTGGAAGGTTACGGCACCAAACTGGGAAGTTGCTGAAATTCCACACGCTACCAAACTTGATACTCTTTTAACTTGGCTCCTCACAAAAGGAACGCAGCATTGAGATATTGCTGGGAATATTTTTAATCTGAGTAGTGAGGAGTATTCTGAAGTAAGCCAAGAAGTTACGGTGATGCTTAAAATGACCAAAATACTGTAAATATTACATGTTTTCATGAATGCCACAACATTATATACAGACTTACAGCATGTATATAAAATGGTGTTGGAGGTTTCTGGGTGTTTTTAAAAGGCTTTATAAGCGGAATAGATCACTTTCCCATTACCGGCATTGTTAGCCACCTCTTGCTAGCAGTTTTTCACTATTTAGAACGCACAGAAAAGGGAAACAAATGATGTCGGCATGTTTTTTTTGGTATATTTTTCAATTGGATTGTTCACGTTGCAGTTCACAATAAAACCTGCCCAGCAGGCACAAGTCATTGATGCAATGTTAATTATATATACAGTACAGGCCAAAAGTTTGGACACACCTTCTCATTCAATGCGTTTTCTTTATTTTCATGACTATTTACATTGTAGATTGTCACTGAAGGCATCAAAACTATGAATGAACACATGTGGAGTTATAAAATAATATTGAATATATATATGTTTTCAGTTATTTCACCTTTTTTTGTTAAGTACATAACTCCACATATGTTCATTCATAGTTTTGATGCCTTCAGTGACAATCTACAATGTAAATAGTCATGAAAATAAAGAAATGAGATGGTGTGTCCAAACTTTTGGCCTGTACTGATCATGTCCTTCAAAACTGACGTCGCAAATTAGTTGTATTTGTAAATTGAGACAACGTTGATGTCTTACGTTGGATCCACGTTGTTGGTTGGGAAATGACCAAATTTCAATGGTCAAATCAACATCAGAACCCAACATTGATTAAACGTCATCAAAAAGCATGTTCTTTCAACGTTATGTTTGAGTTGCTCAAAATCAAGACCTAATTCAGCAAGTTCTCAACGTTGTTTTAATGACTTTTAAAAGTTTGCAAAAATATCACCACCTTGCTGGTATCCCATTCTGCTTGTGTAAACATACATTGTGACATTTCCGGAGCCAAAGACGCTGAGACTTTTATCAGTGCACTCATGCTGAGGTTCCTGAGAGACAAAACGATTAAATGAGGATTATATTCATGAATTAATCTAAACAGACTTCTCAACATGAGTCCGTGTATATCCATGTCAGCTTTAGAGACAAAGGTAAAGTGGACTTTAGCTTCCTTTGTCAGTTTCATTGACTGTTTGAGCTCTGCCTTAACCTTATGAACAATTCTACCGGTCCCTGACTTGAAGGAAGACGGCATTTTTCTGCAACGTAAAAAAGCAGGTTCATGATCCGTCAGCAACATCCAGAAGACAAAATGCATACCTGTCAGGGACCTTGAAGGTAAAAGGCAACGCATGTTGTCCTTTGGGAAATGTTTCATTACCTGGATGTATAATTAAAGCGTCTTAATCAAAGCTGGGAACAATGATGAAAAAAGAGCTAATTCGATACATTACCATATTTCAAAATGCGTTGTTTGATTTCATAATATTTCTCATCAGACCAGTAGTAACGGTTGTAATGTTGTCCATAGTGTTCGTACCAGCGAACCGTAGCCTTTCCTTTTCCAATAAAAGTTACAGATTGGATTGTTGTGTCTTTCGAGACCTCCAAAATAATCCTTCCGGTTATGGTATCTCCATTTGTGAAGATATTCTGGCTATTGATGGAATTATATTCAATCGAAAAAATTTTGATAGTCATTTTCCCGAAAGAAATACGAATTATGAAAGCCTCGGATTGATCCAAACAGTAAACTACTGCCAGTTTGGAGCTCGCAGACACACTATAAACAGGCGGTGTTGATTATGCAGATAACGTAAAACCAGTTTTTCTTGTCTTTTAAAACTTTGTGAATACTAGGGATGTATACCGAGTACCAGTATTTTTTGGTATGTTAAGATTCTGGACTAATAATATATTTTTTATAAAAATCCAGCTGACCGTCGTAGTTATGACACTCTGTCACATTGACTTCATGTGCCAGTAAATGCTCCGCATTAAAAAAGACATGAGTAGGATCTGATAGTCAGCGTTGAATAATCACAAATAAGGAAGCAACACCACATAAAGTTTGTAACACAACAATATTTCTTCCTCTGAGTCCTCCAAAGTCAAGCACGCCTAAAAGAGTTAGTGTCAGTTTGAAGTGAACACTCTTTAATCACGACCGCCGCTACCGCGCTTCGTCAAACGTACTCTTAGTGATCCAGTAATCCACAGGCCAATATTAATTCCACTCAAAAAAGTAAAAATGGGAAGTAATATAACAACTAATAAAGTTGTTCTGAAGCAAGATAACATCTGCTGTCACTAAAATGCAGTGTTGGGACTAACGCGTTAGAAAGTAACGCATTACTGTAACACAGTTATTTTCGGCTGTAACTAGTAGTCTAACGCGTTATTTTCTATATTCAGTAGGTGTCGTCCTTCTGATTCTTCCTGTGTCACAAGGAAGAGAAGAGGCACGCTGTGTGTGGGTGGGTGTGGGGTGGCAGGGGGGGTCTGTGTTTACTAACAAGACATCATGGCGGAGCTGAAGCCGAGTTTCTTAACATGGAGATATTCTCACTACTTTTCTTTTGTCGAGCACAAACAAAAAAACATTTTAGTTAAATGTAAGTTGTGTCTTGGATCAAAGATCCTATCTACTGCCCAAAACAGCAATTCAAATCTGCTGAAACAGCTACAAAAGCAACATGCTTCGACAAAGCTAGTAAAGAGAGACACAGACTTCAGTGCCACTTCACCTCCACCTCCACCACTACCTAAGGATTTTAACGGAGGGACTGCTAGCCAGGACACCATTGATAGAGCCATTGCAGCGTATGTGCTAGAAGACATGCAGGCTATTTCTACAGTGGAGTCACCCGCTTTCAGGCAGCTAATTAACATGATATTGGGCGTCAAACGGCAAATGGCACGAAAACATTTTCCAAATTCCTGGACACAGTTGACAGTGAGCACATAAAAATGGAAAGCAAGCTAAAGGAGACACTCCAAACTCTGCCTCTGCTCATCATTCAGCACTGAAGGTATACACACTCTGTCAATTGTCTTATATACTCTTTCATTCTAGACTTCTAGAGTGTTTGATTATCACATCACTCTAAATGTATAGACTATAAAGTTCACAAACATAAAGAGGGATCTTAGTGGGACAGGCCAATCTTTATTTTTCTCTAAACTAAAAGTGGGGAAATGCGTAGAGTGTTCTGGGCTTCAGTACAGTGTTGATCTCATTAAGACATGATTTTATTTCACAATTCCTTGAGGGAAAAAAACGCCTGGTTATGCTTTGTGTGTATAGCAGTTTGTGTGCGGTATATAGTGACATGACATATAATCATGTCATGTGTGCCTTCCTTGGGTGAAGCCAGGTTTACAGCTATGTTGTGACATGTTGTTATTATGCGGTTACTTATGTATGTTATGTTGCAGCTATTTAAAATAGTTTGTCAATTTGTTCTGGCCTAAAATAAACATATCTTTGTCTTTGTGTGTTGTATGTAGACCACATGGCTTAGCAGAGTTCAGTGATGCAAATGCATGTCAAGTTGATCAACACATTGTATTATTCTCCAGTGCAATAACAGTACTGAAATGAAGGCTAAAAGGGCATTAATGGGAGCCTTAAAACATTTAAAAAAAAAAAAAAAGTAACTAAATAGTTACTTTTCACAGTAACGCATTACTTTTTGGTGTAAGTAACTGAGTTAGTAATTGAGTTACTTTTGAAATAAAGTAACTGGTAACTAACTAGTTACTGGTTTTCAGTAACTAACCCAACACTGCTAAAATGCCTGCCCGATAACTGTGAGAGGTTGAGTGTGGCTTGGTAAGACTGGGTGAGGCGGGTTAAATCACCAAAATGATCCCCGAGCGCGGCCATGGTGTAGTGGGTAGAGCACCCGTGTCAGAAACCTGAGGGTTGCAGGTTCGCTCCCCGCCTCTTACCATGCCGTTGTGTCCTTGGGCAGGACACTTCACCCTTGTCCCCGGTGCCGCTCACACCGGTGAATGAACGTTGAATGAATGATAGGTGGTGGTCGGAGGGGCCGTAGGCGCAAATTGGCAGCCACGCTTCCGTCAGTCTACCCCAGGGCAGCTGTGGCTACGAAAGTAGCTTACCACCACCAGGTGTGAATGAGTGATGGGTTTTTAACATGTAAAGCGACTTTGGGTACTTAGAAAAGTGCTATATAAATCCCAGGTATTATTATTAAAATGATCGGCCACCGCTGCCGCTCACTGCTACCCTCACCTCCCAGGGGGTGGAACAAGTGGATGGGTCAAATGCAGAGGGTAATTTCACCACCCTTAGTGTGTGTGTAATTATCGGGGTCTGATGATGATGATTAGTTGTGTTGATATCAGCACTTCAGTCATCAACAATAATATCATCAGAGAAATGGATATTGAAACAGTGTAGGTCTGACTTGGTAGGATATGTACAGCGAGCAGTGAACATAGTGAGCTCAGAAAGCATAAGAACAAGTATATACATTTGATTATTTACATTTGATTATTTACTATCCGGGGAGGTGGGATGTGGTGGGGGGAGGGTGTTAGTCTAGGGTTGTAGTTGCCTGGAGGTGTTCTTTTAGTGCGGTTTTGAAGGAGGGTAGAGATGCCCTTTCTTTTACACCTGTTGGGAGGGCATTCCATATTGATGTGGCATAGAAGGAGAATGAGTTAAGACCTTTGTTAGATCGGAATCTGGGTTTAACGTGGTTTGTGGAGCTCCCTCTGGTGTTGTGGTTATGGCGGTCATTTACGTTATGGAAGTAGTTTGACATGTACTTCGGTATCAGGGAGGTGTAGCAAATTTTATAGACCAGGCTCAGTGCAAGTTGTTTTACTCTGTCCTCCACCCTGAGCCAGCCCACTTTGGAGAAGCGGGTAGGAGAGAGGTGTGATCTGGGGCGGAGGTCTAGAAGTAACCTGACTAGCTTGATCTGGGATGTTTGGAGTCGAGATTTGAGGGTTTTGGAGGTGCTGGGGTACCAGGAGATGCATGCGTAATCGAAAAAGGGTTGAACGAGAGTTCCCGCCAGAATCCTCATGGTGCTTTTATTGACCAGAGAGGAGATTCTATAGAGAAATCTTGTTCGTTGGTTGACCTTTTTGAATACCTTGGTTGCCATTTTATCACAGGAAAGATTAGCCTCTAGAATAGAACCTAGGTAGGTGACCTCATCTTTCCTGGTGATAACAATGTCACCCACTTTTATAGTGAAGTCATTGACTTTCTTAAGGTTGATTTGGGACCCAAATAGGATGGATTCTGTTTTACCTAAGTGTATGGATAGCTTATTGTCAGCGAGCCAGGTGCAAATACTACAGAGTTCGGCACTGAGGATTTTTTCCACCTGTGACTTGTCCTTGCCGGATACCAGCAGGGCCGAGTCATCCGCAAACAAGAACAATTCACAGTCGCATGCCGATGACATGTCGTTTACGTATATTAGGAACAGTAAAGGCCCTAATATACTGCCTTGGGGGACTCCACAGCTTACTGAGAGAGGGGGGACGCGGTGCCGTTCACCTCTACCACCTGTTCCCTCCCCTCCAAGTAAGATTGCATCCAGCTCCATGAGGTTTTATCAAATCCGTTTGCTCTGAGCTTATCCAACAGTATAGCGTGGTTAACGGTGTCAAAGGCCTTCGGAAGGTCCAGCATGACCATGCCGCAGTATTTGCCCACGTCCACCTCATGTTTGATGTGGTCGGTCAGATAGAGAAGGCATGTGTCAGTGGAGTGGTTAGTTCTGAAGCCGGTTTGGAATTTGTACATGAGTTTTTTAGTGGCAAGGTATCAATCGACCTGTTCATAAACTATTTTTTCTATTACTTTCGAAATGTAACTGAGAATAGAAACAGGTCGGTAGTTACCAGGTTCTAATTTGCTTCCTATTTTAAAAAGGGGAGATACTCTTGCTATCTTGAAATCTTTTGGTACTTGGCCTTGTTTAATTGAGAGGTTTATTATGTGTGGAAATGCACCAGATGATTGGATTTCAATAATTTAATACATAAAGGGTTTGAATGTTCCTGATAGCTAACATTATGTATTATTCTAACTGATCTTTCTTTTCTGTAACAGGCTAAGTTGGGGGTCAGCAACCCCGGGCTCTTGAGCCGCATGCAGCCCTTTAGTGCCGCCCTAGTGGCTCCCTGGAACATTTTTGAAAAAAGGATTGAAAATGGAAAAAAAAATTGTGTTTGTTTTAGTATGTTTTTTGTTTGAGGACAAACATGACACAAACCTTCCCAATCGTTAGAAATCCCACTGTTTAATATGTTTGTGTGTGTGCTTCACTGATGAGAGTATTTGGTGAACATTATTGTGTCCTACGAATTTCGGCGGTTCTTGAAGTCACCATAGTGTGGACTGTGACGCAACAGTTTGTTTACATGTAAAATCTTCTACTCCTTCTTTGTCTCATTTTGTTTACCAAAAGTTTTATACTGTGTGTGAATGCACAAAGGTGAGCTTTGTTGATGTTATTGACTTGTTGGAGTGCTATTCAGGCATATTTGGTCAGTGCATGACTGCAAGCTAATCAATGCTAACATGCTATTTAGGCTAACTGTATGTCCGTAGTGCATCATTATGCCTCATTTGTAGCTATATTTGAGCTCATTTAATATCCTTTACTTTTATCTTCTTTGTATATAATTTAATTTTCCATGTCTCATGACACATTATCTGTATGTAATATTGGCTGCATTTCAGACAGTTGTTTGTGTGCCATGTTGTTCCAGACCGCAACAAACATTACCTAGCTTGCCAAAGATTGTAATAAATCTATTAAAAGAAGACAGCCTGCCGTTTCCTTTAACTTGGACACACACATCCATACCTTTGGCCATTAAAAAACAGTAATTGCCAGGAGTTATCTCACCTTCTGAGTCGCCTCTGATTTACTAATGGTTTCTAATGTTGTAAAAATGTGTAGAATAAATATTAAATTTCAACATTTCTGTCAACGAAGATTTGCTTCAGCCTGCGACACATAGTCATTTTGATAGTAGGCTATTATAGCTGATATAGACACTTATGTCATGTGTTGCCTTCATTATAAGACTCCTGGGCTAAGTGAATATGTCTACTTTTGTACTTATTTCTGCACAATAACTCAGATATGGTAATGTGATGGGACTTTATTTTTTATGTTTTATTGCCATGCATGTCTTAGTGTTTTATTGCTGTGGGTTTTAATTGCATGTTTTTACATTTTAGAATTGTATTGTATTTTTAATTGCATGTTTTTACACTTTAGAATTGGATTGTATTTTTAATTGCATGTTTTTACACTTCAGAATTTGATTGTATTTTTAATTGCATGTTTTTACACCTTGTGGACTTTGCTGGCATTTTAAGACTCGCCCCTTTTAGCTTGTTGCCCCTAGTAACCAAGGTGCCCAATCGAACGGCACCTGAAATTAGACGCACCTGTGGAGCATTAGGACTGCACATTTAAAAGGAGAGAACAGGCAAGGATCGAGGGAAGCGACAGCAGGAGGAAGTGACCGGAGAGGATCGACAGGCTTTGCCAAGAGCGACCGGGTGGACGCACGCAGGGTGGGAAGGAACCCCCGGACTACACAGCAGACCCCGCAGGCTACCGGAGTGAACCCCAAGAAGCCCACAACACGCAGGGGCAGAGGAAACTCTGCCTCCGAAGTAAGTGACGTGTGTTGTGGATCTGTGGGGGCAACCAACTGCCTTGGGCTGTGGGCTTGCGGGCTTGTGCGTTGTATGCTGGCTGTGTGGTTCTGTGGACAGGGGGCGATTGGGACCCGGAGACCTGCGGCGACCTGCGGCGACCTGCGGCGACCCCCGGGAGCGACCAAGAGGCGGAGCGAGATGGGACGGGTACGGCCACGTAGGTCCCGCGAGTGACCGGCGACTGACGAGGAGAGTGGGCGTACCCAATACTTCGACGCGGAGGCAGGGGAAACCCTGCCTTGCGTGTAAGTGTGGTGTCAGCCCGGAGAGCGTCTCCATGGTTTCAGAAGATTGTATTCCCGTGGCCTGCCTCCGTTTTAATTCTGTGTGCAGGAGGACGCCGTGGAAGTGTGCGGAGCATACTTGCCAACCCTCCCGTTTTTAGCGGGAGACTCCCGGTATTCAGTGCCTCTCCCGATAACCTCCAGGCAGACATTTTCTCCCGACAAACTCCCGGTATTCAGCCGGAGCTAGAGGCCACGCCCCCTCCAGCTCAATGCGGACCTGAGTGGGGACAGCCTGTTCTCGCGTCCGCTTTCCCACAATATAAACAGCTTGCCTGCCCAATGACGTCATAACATCTACGGCTTTTAGAGAGTAGAGTGCACAACTGCGCACACAACAAGGAGACGAAGCAGAAGAACGAGGAAGTTACAGACATGGCGACGCCGTCGACAAGCAAGATGAAGAAATACGCTTGCAAGTTCCAAAACGAATGGAAACAAGAATTTAAGTTCATCCAGGACAGTTTGAAAGGGAAGGGGTATGTATGTTGCCTGTACATTTTGTAGAACAGACTTCTCCATTGAACACGGTGGCCGAAATGATATACTCAGACATGAACTGAGAAGTTAAACAGGACAATGCTGCCATCTACTGGATAGCCTCCGGAACACTGAAATTCAAGTATTTATTTTATTTATATGTATAATAAAAAATTTAAAAAATATATATATATATATATAGCTAGAATTCACTGAAAGTCAAGTATTATATATATATATATATATATAATACTTGAGTTGGTGAATTCTAGCTGTAAATATACTCTCCTTTTAACCACGCCCTTAACCACGCCCCCCCCACCCCACCCCCCCCGACCCACGCTGACGCGCCGCCCCCCCCCCCCCCCCCCCCCCCCCACCCCCCCCCCCCACCCCCCCCCCCCCCCCCCCCACCCCCCCCCCCCCCACACACACACACACACACCTCCCGAATAATCGGAGGTCTCAAGGTTGGCAAGTATGGTGCGGAGCCAGGACGCTGACCCCCTAAGCCTGTCGCGGCTGTACCCTCACCATAATGGTATTTTTAGTGTTGTCAACTGGACTGTTTTTTTAAATTCAGATTATAATAAATTGTGAATGAGCAAAATCATCTTCCCTTATTTTGGACAGCTGCTCTCACTGCATTGGGTTCTTAATATTTATATTGGTTTTAAGCAACATTTTTACTAGATTTTAATATTCCACCACTCGGGTCCATCACAGTAACACTGACAAGCAGTAGAGAATATGGACTGACTTTTAATTTGCTTTATTCCTTATTGACATATTTCTTGCCATTTTATGTTATGTTTTTTATGACATTTCCAGTTCATTTTCTCATCTATTATTACACCCACAATTTGGCTTCTTTTACTCTTCCAAGGTCAGTCTATTTGTATTTGTTTGACTTTCTCTTCTGCTGTTACCGAATATAATTATTTTAGTTTTACTGAGATTCAGAGAGTCTGTTTTTGTCAAACCATCTTTTTCATTTGTTCATTTATTCTTTTATTATTTTTATTAGTGGCTCTCCAGTGTCGATAACAAACCTTCACTTCCCGTACTTGTCTTCTTTCCGGGTTGTGCCACAATTCACTCAGGTGCTGCACAACAGGGCATTCATACACCTCCAAAACCTAACGAGAAAGCTCTGCAACCACATAGCATCAGCTGAGAGTTAGTAGCAGTAATGGCGCCCTGTAGTCACGTGAGAGCCTTTTGACCGATCGGCAAAGAGATTGCCTGAGACCGGGTTGGCCATACTCTCTTTATACACGATCCTGGACAGGTACACCTGTGCAAATTAAAGTTCATAGTATACGAGCATGACGGCAGTGTCACTACACGATCAGTACTAGAAGACATGATTGGTGCACGCAAGCGCCAAAACTATGCAACTTCCTTTCTCCCCTTTTTTTTTTAAATGATAAACAGCTTCTTCAACCTGGGCTGTGATATTTAAATGGTTAATTTTATTTACCATTCCATTGTAAAATTAAATGGTTAATTCGTGTTTTGTATGAAACAAAAAGCTAAAATAGTAGGAAAAGAAAACAATCATATGAAAATGAGGGGTAAATAAAAAAAGGGAGTATCATCGCCACAATTTCAATCACTTTCACGCTACTGTCATTGCCCTGAATGAAGCATGGGGGCGCAGAGAGTAATATTGATTAAATGTTCATTTTTTTAATTAGGCTATTTATCTAAATCTATACCTGGAGGCTAGCAAAACATAGAATTTGCAATTAGCAGTATTGTGAATTGATGTATTTAATGTAAATCTAGTAGTTCGGTTCAGTTCAGTTCAGTTCATTTATTTATATAACAAATTTAAAAAACCACCCCAGTTGGCCAAAGTGCTGTACAGACATAAGAAAATGAGCACATAGTGTCACATTGACAATAATTGGTACGTTAACTTTTTAACTTCATTTAAATCGTAACACGGAAGGATGAATAAAATACAGTAGTAAAATATACCTTAAAAGAAGTGCAGAATATCCATCCATTTTCTACCGCTTGTCCCTTTCAAGATTGCGGGGGGTGCTGGAGCCTATCTCAGGAAGTGCAGAATATATCACCTAAAATACTAAAATGTAATAAATAAATAAAAAAGGATAAAAGAAGAAATAAAAACAACCACGATATCTAAGTCCAGGTTGGGGTCCAGATTGTTCCGTTTTTTTGTACAGTTTAGAAATAAACACTTTAATCTTTAATAATGTTTATTTTGAATGTAATGTTTTGTTTTACATTGTTATTGAAATAAAGATTACTAAAAAAAAAAAAAAAAAAAAGAGAGACGTGCAGGAACGTAACTGACATAAAATAGGTTGACAGGAAGTGATGTAGGATTCGCGCATGCGTGGACCAATCGTGTTTTCCGGTACCGATCGTGTAGTGTGTGAGAATGACATATTTTTAAGTGTTCTTTTTCATTCCATAGTCATGTTTAAAGCAGCTAGTATTTTCCCATGTAGTGCGTCTTCTCGTGACCTCCTTGCTTTGATCTTATGTCTGCTCTTAAGGTCTCCTGTTTATCGGCTCATAGAGCTGTTTTGGCCAGTTCCTTATCTGTTTTGAAGAAGCAGCTGTGATCCTTTCTGGGCGGGAGGGTATGTTTTCACTCTACATAAGCTGACTATTGTTGTTTGGATTCAGACCTCTTCTGATGCTATTGTAACATTGTAAGGCAGGGGTGGGCAATTCATTTTTACCGGGGGCCGCATGAGCAACCCGAGCACTGCTGGAGGGCCACATCGACAATATTTCAATTACATTTTGCTCAATATTATTTTTTATATATACCGTAAGATAAATAATAATAATAATAATAATAATAGTAATTAATAATAATAGTAATACTTCAACATAGTGTGTGTAACAGCATTCCATGACTAATATAAATAAATTAACATTAATAATAAATGACAGTAAAATAAGCACACGTATGACTGAGGAGTCATAGTGTAACTTTGTGTGGTGTTTGAGTTGTCCGACTTTTTGTGTGGCCGTAAACGCACCAGTGGTTTAGTGCTATGCGTGTTGGTGACAGATGACAAGTTGGTTTTGGCCTGGTTTGTACGGCAGAAAATGAGTAGTTTTTCGAGATAGAATTGTTTTACTCATGTTTTTGGTGTGGTTATGTCCGAATATAAACAGTTTTGCTCAATAAAGTGATCGATATAATTCCTGTCCTCGAAGCATCTCGATAGACGTTACAATAATTGAACGGTGTTCAATTGAACGGTGTTGACGAACACCGTTAGGGCCGCTTGTTGTCACTGTCACTCAAAGTTGCATTGCAAAATTGCATAGAATAAATATGTTTATTTTGTTTAGAATTCAGATGGGATTTGATTTGGTGCGCGGCATATATTTGCTGCGCGCAGCAGACGCTTGAGCAGTGCGCAATTGCGCAGGCACGCACCTTAGAGGGGACGTTGCTTTGCAGTCCATGTCTTGTTGGAAACATGCCATTCTTCATCAACTTTTCTCTTTTTAGCGTCTCGGGTGTAAACCGTGCATCACTTGTCGCTGCATGTGCACCTTCACTCGCAGGTTACACACGGACACACACCCATAAATAATACTTTTCAAAATAAAAGCAGCACAGTTGTATTGCGCGCACGACATAGATGTTTTTTCAACTTTATTTTGTAATTAATGATTGCAGCTGTTCACAATCACGCACACGCATACGTCCACACGGAAGTAATACAAATAACGATTTTCAAAACAAAAGCAGCACCGTTGTATTGCACACTCGACATAGATACTTTTTAAAATGTATTTTGTAATTTATAATTGGCCTCACGCGGGCCGGACAGGGACGCACAAAGGGCCGGATGCGGCCCGCAGGCCGCAGAATGCCCAGGTCTGTTGTAAGGGCTGGTCTCCTGAAGCTTCAGTAAAACGTGGTATGGTACCATTTTGTCTCTGGGGTCCTTTTTACTCAACATATATGTCATCCAAAAGAACTTGGGATTGACCAGTGTGTTTTATTCCCTGAGAGGAAGACAGGTCGCGCGCAACAAGTAACAGGCAGCAACAACAGAAAACCAGTTCCACTGGTGAAATCACTTTTGTTTCATTTGGAGAAAATAGGGGTGATGGGTGAACTTTGATTGACCTCCAAAGTAATCTTTATTAACTCAAAAACAAAAACAGCACAATGCGTGTGGCCAACTTCACGATGGTTCAGAAAGCAGCTTGAAAACGGTCTGTAAAACAAAATCAATGCAAAAGTTGGACTGAAGAACCACCATTACATGTTATGTGGACCACAAGGAATGGTTTTAGATGTATAAACAAAAAATCATAATATGACCACTTTAATTTATTTTATTTGGAACATGTTGAAAGTTCACAAGCACACATTTTTGCTCAAGTGATCGACGGTTGAAAAAGAGTGGGTAGAAGCACAGCTTATCTCGTCCCACCCCTGTGCCATAAGCAGCATTCTAAAAAGAAGAGAAAGAAAAAAGCAACTGAACCCCACATGAGGAACCGTGCACAGACGGCCACCTCTGTGGGGTGGCCGTCTGTCTTGACTACTTGGGTAGAGAGAGAGAGAGAGAGAGAGAGAGAGAGAGAGAGAGACTAGAGCAGGAGTGTCAAACGTACGGCACGGTTTAACCCGGCCGGCGGCATGCAAGATGAGTTTGCTAAATATAAGAATGAGCTGCATTTTTTAAGGAAATTAACTGCTGTTCTAAATGTGTCCATTAGATGTCGCATTAGCAATTCAATTGTAACCCACATGAAAGTGTTGAAAGATGATGTGTCAGCTGACTTTAGGCGCCCTGTGGATTGGCTGTCGCTACTCCAGTCAACGCAGGTGCAAGCAATCAACTGCTCCTGTTTTGGCTGGCAGATGGCGGCAGACTGATGCAGTAGTGACACACAATACCTTCTTTCATTGTAAATTATCTACTCAATGGATAAAATAACAAAAACTTAAGTCAACTTAACCATCATCTTTTTAGTTAGAGTTCCATGCAACGCTTGCAATTGGTTGAATGTACGATGTGCACCCTTAACTCCATTGTAAAAAGGTGTTTCTACATTTGTTGTGTGTGTTCTATTTTATTTTGTGCTTAAATCTACTATGTTCACATTGGTTAAGTTTGTAGTTATGTTACCCTGATTTCAGCTATGGTGTCATTTTGATAATTGTTTTGGTTATATTATAATTGTAATATTTGAATGATATTAAATGGATGGATGGATAAATGAATGCGTTGTGGCAGTTGTGGATGTCACCTATGCGGCGAGTTGAGTAAACACTTTTCCAAACGTTTTTATTGGTGAACTGCCAACATGAGAATCCTAAACAGGAAGTGCTTAAAGTTTAATGACTTTGTAAAAACACTCAGAGAAAGTCTAAGTTCATTGTGGTCTTCATGGGGCTTTTGAAACTGCCCAATCTTTTTCCTCAGAATTTTCAACTGACTTGAAGTGTTTTTCCAAGAGGATTATTCGTAATGTCCACATTTTCAGAATGTGCTTGTTCTATTTTTGGCCAAAGTAAGACAAAGAAAACAATCTGAAGTTGTCTTTATTTTTAAGTTTTAATGCCATGATTTTACCAGTTTGGCCCCACGCGGGAATAGATTTTCCTCCATGCGGCCCCTGAGCTAAAGTGAGTGTGTCACCCCTGCTAGAGGGACATAGTGTAGTGAGAGATAGGGAAAAGCAAATAGTTCAAAAGTCTATTTGAGTCCAACCTTGTCCCATAATGACAATTTGATAATAAAATGAGACACTTTACTTCAACATCTCTTTTAGTACAGTGAAACGTCGATTTACGAACTTAATTGGTTCTTGAACAGGGTTCATAAATGAAACAATTTGTATAATGAAGCAAATTTCTCCATTAGAAACAACGTAAATATGAATAATGGGTTCCAGCCTCGACAAAACTCCATATTTTAGTGAAAGTTTGTACTCATTGAACACATTATAAAGTGTTATACAGTACTGTACATCAAACAAAAATAACAAGCATGTGTTGAATCAACTATGTCTTTATCAACAAGCCAAAACAACAGGCTGAACTGTGCTGGATGCGCTGCTCTGCCAACACACGCACACACACAGAAGTCACTATGGCGACCTCACAAACAATCAGAAATCACAAAAATCCGTACCTTTAAGAACCATATTGTTACCATTATGAACATTTTAAAAAGTAAAATTAACGTACTTTATTATCGGCAAGGAGGAGGTGAGGAGAAAGGAAGCAGCAGACGGAGGGAGAACGAGGAGCACTGTGTCTTGAAAGACGCAGTGCTAAATGAGAGCAGCTCTTTTCTCTGCAGTGAAATAAGTCTGCTTTGGCAATTTGTTTACAGAATAGTCCGGTCTCATCACAGATTAAACTTGATCGATGATTCTTCCATAATTGTGAGCACCATTGTGTACTCCTCGAAAAGATAACTTTTTTCGACTCCACAGCGATTCCCTCCTTTCCATGCTGGTCTGTTGCCTTTTTGGGACTCTCATTGAATTACAGAAATGGACAAAACTTGTCAAAAGGGAGAAAACACACAAAAGGCACACGAGAAGTGACTAAGGCCCCTTCTACACTAGGCCGGCTAAGGTTATCCAGGGTAAATCCCACCTAACCCCATCCTTCTCCACACACACAATGGTCGTTTAAGACCCCCTCCTAATACGCATGCGCAGAAAATGCGCACGTCACTATGAGGGGCCGTTAGGAACATTATTCAGAATTACCTCTTACATACACTACTGAAATGCTCTCACATAAACAACTGAAATCTTTTTCTTTTATACACACTACTGAAACACTCTTATAAACACTACTGAAATGCTCTTACATACACTACTGAAATGCTCTCACATAAACAACTGAAATCTTTTTCTCTCACACACCCTACTGAAACACTCTTATAAACACTACTGAAATGCTCTTACACATACTACTGAAACACTCGTATAAACACTACTGAAACACTCTTATAAACACTACTGAAATACTCTTATATACACTACTGAAACACTCTTATAAACACTACTGAAACACTCTTATAAACACTACTGAAATACTCTTACATACACTACTGAAACACTCTTACATACACTACTGAAACACTCTTATATACACTACTGAAACACTCTTACATACACTACTGAAACACTCTTATAAACACTACTGAAACACTCTTATAAACACTACTGAAACATTCTTACATACACTACTGAAACACTCTTATAAACACTACTAAAACATTCTTACATACACTACTGAAACACTCTTATAAACACTACTGAAACACTCTTATAAACACTACTGAAACATTCTTACATACACTACTGAAACACTCTTATAAACACTACTGAAACACTCTTATAAACACTACTGAAATACTCTTACATACACTACTGAAACACTCTTACATACACTACTGAAACACTCTTATATACACTACTGAAACACTCTTACATACACTACTGAAACACTCTTATAAACACTACTGAAACACTCTTATAAACACTACTGAAACATTCTTACATACACTACTGAAACACTCTTATAAACACTACTGAAACATTCTTGCATACACTATTGAAACACTCTTATAAACACTACTGAAACACTCTTATAAACACTACTGAAACATTCTTACATACACTACCGAAACACTCTTATAAACACTACTGAAACATTCTTACATACACTACTGAAATGTTTTTGTCTCACGCACACACACACACCTGGAATTATTTTTCACTAGTATGTATAAACGGGTTTCACCTGTGTGTGTGTGTGCTTTTTACACGTGTGTGTAAGGGACAACAATTTCAGTAGTATGTGTGCAAAGATTTCAGTTATGTGTATGAGCGCATCTTACCATTGTGTATACGAGCATTTTACCACTATGTGTAAGAGCATCTTACTAGTGTGTGTGAGCGATGTTGCATTCCGGTTCCGGTATAATCCCCGCCCCTTTTCAGAAAAGTTTATTTTTATTTTTTTTAAAGCCAAGTTGTGGACAAAATGTCTGCCGACAAGTAGCTTAACCGAGGCGGGAGCTCCACTTCATAATTTGAGGGCTTCAGCGGAGAATATAATAACACTTTCAATGCAACAAGGGTCGGGCTGCCGCCATGGGTCTCCCCCGCAGGACGCGGCACCTGAGCGGCCACACAGCGGTGCCTTTCTCCTCCCGACAGCCGCAGCCTGGAGCACTCGTTCCATTGCGAGTTTGCACCGCACACATGCAACGTTTCAGTTCATGGACATCTGGGCAAAAGGAGGAAAAGGTAATTAGACATTATTTATTTCTAAATGATTGTTGAATCACACGAAATGTAAGACAACATGGCATTGTAGTGAGCTACAATGGTAACATGTCGAAATGTGAGTCACGTCGTGTTACGTCAGTAGCTAATCATATACTAATGATAATGGATTGCATTTATTTAGCGCTTATCATCGACTAGATAAGGGGTCCCCAAACTACGGCCCGCGGGCCGGTTACGGCTCTCCAAAGTCCAACATCCGGCCCGCTGGGAAAAACAATTTTTTTGTATTATTATTTTCAATCTGTCTTTTCTAATCTAATCCATTTTTTTGGTGTTCCCTAGCGGCTCAGGCAAATAATATTGTCTACAAATGCATTTCCCTGTATGACTTATATTGTCTTAGCTGTTTTCATGTGATCTGATTGTTACATTCTTATTTCAGAGTCACCACACAGCTGCATGACCATTTCAACAAGGACGGAATAAACAACCTCTGGATTCATGGAACTTCTCTGCACACAAATATATTAATTGGAATATTCAATAAATTTCACATAGAAACATCGTGAATATTATTTTCAACAGTGTGTTGAAAACAACCTTTTTTGGCTCAGAAAGGTTCCTTATGTCTCATTATTCATATCCTTTCAATACTTGTCGGTGTGTAATTCCAGACATAGATGTAAACATTAATGAGACAACAATGAACATTTTTCAACAAGTGAACCCACTTGAAAATGATGGCAACTATGGAATAGACATTTTCACTTCAATTCTGCACTTTATTCAGTGGACAACATGGGAATAATAAGGTTTGTTAAAATGTTTTCTTCACTTGTGCAGTGTATTCTGCAAATTAACATTTTGTTTAAACATTTTGTAAAAAATAAATAAATAAGGAACCTGTTATACAGACCTGTATGAAGTTGCCCACTTTATTATTGCAAATATCAGAATAACACCACAATACGTTTGTGCTGTGAACATTTATGTTTCTACGGTTGATGTTTTTAAGTTATTTTATGTTCTGACTAGTAATGTCATCCAGCCCCCACCCACACACACACTTTGTCAAAATCTCCCCAAACTTGTCCCAAACGCTTGTGATACACAATTTTTTTGTCTTATGATTATTTTATTTAGGTTAGGGGCTAAGTGTAAATATTAACACATTAACTTAAACTATAATTTTAGACAAACAATATCTATTGTCTGACTACAAGAAGCATTGAAAAGTATATAAATAATAAGGCATAGGGAACCTTTTTTGAGAAAAAAAAGAAAAATATATTTAATATGTTTATGAGAAATGTATTGAATATTCCAATTAATATATTTGTGTGCAGAGAAGTTCCATGAATCCAGAGGTTGTTTATTCCGTCCTTGTTGAAATGGTCATGCAGCTTTGTGGTGACTCTGAAATAAGAATGTAACAATCAGATCACATGAAAACAGCTAAGACAATATAAGTCATGCAGGGAAATGCATTTGTAGACAATATGATTTGCCTGAGCGGCTAGGGAACACCAAAAAATGGATTAGATTAGAAAAGACAGATTGAAAATAATAAAACAAACTTTTTTTTTTTCCCAGCGGGCCGGATGTTGGACTTTGGAGGGCCGTAACCGGCCCGCGGGCCGTAGTTTGGGGACCCCTTATCTAGTCGATGATAAGCGCTAAATAAATGCAATCCATTATCATTAGTATATGATTAGCTACTGACGTAACACGACGTGACTCACATTTCGACATGTTACCATTGTAGCTCACTACAATGCCATGTTGTCTTACATTTCGTGTGATTCAACAATCATTTAGAAATAAATAATGTCTAATTACCTTTTCCTCCTTTTGCCCCGATGTCCATGAACTGAAACGTTGCATGTGTGCGGTGCAAACTCGCAATGGAACGAGTGCTCCAGGCTGCGGCTGTCGGGAGGAGAAAGGCACCGCTGTGTGGCCGCTCAGGTGCCGCGTCCTGCGGGGGAGACCCATGGCGGCAGTCCGACCCTTGTTGCATTGAAAGTGTTATTATATTCTCCGCTGAAGCCCTCAAATTATGAAGTGGAGCTCCCGCCGCGGTTAAGCTACTTGTCGGCAGACATTTTGTCCACAACTTGGCTTTACAAAAAATAAAAATAAACTTGTCTGAAAAGGGGCGGGGATTATACCGGAACCGGAATGCAACATCGCTCACACACACTAGTAAGATGCTCTTACACATAGTGGTAAAATGCTCGTATACACAATGGTAAGATGCGCTCATACACATAACTGAAATCTTTGCACACATACTACTGAAACTGTTGTCCCTTACACACACATGTAAAAAGCACACACACACACAGGTGAAACCTGTTTATACATACTAGTGAAAAATAATTCCAGGTGTGTGTGTGTGCGTGAGACAAAAACATTTTAGTAGTGTATGTAAGAATGTTTCAGTAGTGTTTATAAGAGTGTTTCAGTAGTGTATGT